>NW_024536746.1:0-7963 GCF_016097555.1 Gigantopelta aegis | reverse complement strand
AACAACAATCCACAAAATTATTGACGTAAGACCTGTGGTTCAGCTAATGGATTGATAATATTCTCTTTACTCATGACAATAATGGAATTTTTTTTTGTACATGTACTGAGATGAACTGTTCACTGATATTGAATGTCCTTTGTAAGTTGTTATATTACATAAATATGTATTGATATTTCTATATAGTCAAACCTAACAATCATAACCATGAGTGATGGTGCTGGGCCAGAAGGACCAGTCTGCTACTGTCATTCTGTAGTGGATGCTAATCCAGATTGTTGCTTACAATGTTACTCTTAGTATAGTAACATTCCTACTGTACAGATTAGTGGAGATAATGTGACTTTACGATTTTCTAACCAGTACGTAGTAATGATGGATGGCAAACATCAGAATAACCTAACTCTGAAGTGTTCAGATACTTAAATTTCACCATTATTAGTATATGGTAAGTAAAACTATACAAATGAGTCCTACATTTGCTGGCCCTACATTTGTTCAGTTTGACAGCTAAAAGATTGTAACAGTAGGTAGTTCTATATGCACTGAAATTGTCTATACAAGATCTAACTTCCCAGCTGAAGTGTCATTTACTATTGATGGTAATTATCGTCAATAATGTGTCTTTAGTTTGGATAACAAACAAAGTATGATTACAAATGCTATATTTGGAACAGTGGAGTATATATCTGCACAGCTAATAGTACTACTGTGGCTACAACTACTCCCATATGTACTCTGAATGTGGAAAAGTTAGTTTAGAGTTGTCATTATAGATTGTGTTGCGCGGAAGTAATTATCGAGAGGCGGTGCATCTTTTAACAAATCTGAACAGTTGCTATCTGCCATTCGGGAGTCAAGCGTTAATACATGTGTAACCCAAAAAATGCTTAAGCTGTCTGAGTAGTGAGTACATTACTAATAGCTCTGTTGATGCAAAAAAGGTATTCAGAATAAATTGGCTGTCTGTGGGATATTATCAGACCAATATAGAATGAGAATGAAGAGTGGAGTAAATTCTTCTTCTGCTTTATCTTCAGAAAAAAACAAAACCAGCATCATGTATTTGTAATATTTGTTCCTTCACATATATCTGGTTCAATCACTTGCAATAACACCCTCAAAAACAACCAAGATCAATCTTCTTACTAATGGTGAATGGTATCAATAACTAAAATTTGCATGATATTATATAACTAGCAATGACATGAATTGTTTGTCTTATGTTCGCTTTTTACACAGGCTCAAGTCACAGGTGATAGTACGATATATGCATGTTTTAGTCACTATGATTTTTGTAGGATTGTTAATAGATTTCACTAAGCTAGTATGTTTTAGTCACTATGATTTTTGTAGGATTGTTAATAGATTTCACTAAGCTAGTTTTTGCCAGTCTTACGATTGCAGTTAAAGATAGTTACACCCTCCTGGTTAAAGCCACTCCATTAGTTGGTCAAACAAAGCAAATTATTGAGTTTAGTGTTAAGAGGAATGACTAAATCATAAGGTAAGCTTAATTATAGGGACTATTCTTTTCAGTCTTTTGTCAACAGAGGGTGTGGCCTCTGATGTGGTGTTATCTGTATACTAGTGTAATCTGTCTTTATAGAATATTGCATTTGATATAACGTAATTTGTAGATGTTCATAAAATCTGACATTGACCACCTTTAACTAGAAATGCAGGTCTTTACAACTTTAACTGATGTGCTTTCTTCTAACTATCCGGATTGCATTAGTTGTAAGGGTCAAGTCATTTACTCAACAGTTCCTAATAATACTGATATGGGTCAAGCTTAGTGTTCACTGATGATGGGGACCACTCAAACATATCTCTTTACTGTGAGGTGATCAGCAATAATATGGAACGGGTTTTTTAAATACAAAAGATTCTATGCTGTTATAACTGATGACACTGATACTGGTGAGCTTATATCCCCAGTAGACCTAGTAGGTAAAAATCACAGGTATGGAGATGTTATACCAGACTTTTCACATAACATATGAGACTAAATTTAACTATATTCAATTTTACAGATGCGTTTGATCTATCACCTAATACAAATGTGGACCTAATACACAGGTGTATCAAAAGAATTTAATTGGATTTTCAAGGTCTATATAATTACAAAATTTCATCTTGGATTGGTTACTGTCATTGAAGAATGAGCCTACCTTGTGCCTATTTGTAAAACTGAACATAGCGTACATGGATTTCAGAGGCTGCTGTGCTACTGAGAAAATTATGTAGTGAGCTGTTAATTATTAATAACTTATTTTACTCATTATACATTATAATTTTAATTATGGCTTCTGGAAGTATCCAGATAAAAAGCACATGTTGTCATTAGTATAAAAGCATTAACTTTATTCAGTCATTCTCAGTTAGTTATATTTCAAAAAAGAAAGAAAAGTTCTCTCTTAGAAAATTACACAAATTGGTGACCCTGACGCTACTCAGTAGAGCAAAATGACTGATCCAGACCCTAATTATTCCTCAACGCCCTCTCGGCTGCCGTCAGCATCAAACTGCCACCATTCTGGCCTGCTAAACCAGAAGTTTGGTTCACTCAAATAGAGGCGCAGTTCACTACGAGAGGAATTACTTCTCAAAAGACTTGTTTGATTACGTTGTCAGTTCCCCCAGCCCTGACATTTGCTGTCGAGTTAGAGATCTTCTCTTAGACTGCCAGACGAAGCTCGATACGACACTTTAAATTCGAACTCGTCAAAACGCACAGCTGCCTCGGAGCAACATAAGCGGCAAGAACATCAGTTGTGAACAAATAGGAGACCGTAAACCGACTCAGCTATGCGTTAAATGCAGCAACTTCCTGGTGACAAACTCTGGGACCTTAGCAGATGCTAACTCCTTTCTTCGTGAATTGTTTTTTTACAAAGGTTGCTCTCCAACGTCCGTATGGTACTCGCATCAGCTGACACCTCATTGGACCTGAGCAAGCTGGCGACATGGCAGACAAAGTCATGGAAGTGGTAACACCTACAGTCGTTCAATCTCCACCCAGCAACAAACTCTGAAATTACTCTATTGCATGAAGAATTGCCGCCTGGCTGACCTAATTACATCACTGACCCACGACAGACCCAGATTCCAACACCGTAACTCTTTTCGCACCCGTCAACAATGTAGTCCAGCTCCAAAAACTCTTCCACATGATGACACCCTCTGGTGTACCATGGGGAAAGCTGCACAGAAATGCAAGGAGCCCTGTAGTTTGGGAAACACCCAGGCTGGACAGTAGCGGCAAACAGGCGTTCCGCAGTGAATAAACAATCCTATTTGTACTTATGGGAGCGGTTCCTGAATCTTAACCTTGGCCTCAGATGTTCACTACCTTGGATTTTTGTCATCGCTGAGGTGCAAAAAGCCCATTATAGGTGCTGATTTTCTTCAACATTTCGGACTGCTGGTAAACATGAGAAAGCAACAATTGACTGATGATTATACAACATATTCATGTTCATGATTCCTTTCTATGGACTCTTCTCCTAGTCAAAACTTTTTACCCAAGAACCATGACAATCCATACCTCACACTATTGTCTGAATTTCCCACGCTTACACAAATCTCTTTGCTAGACATCCCTATTAGGCATGCCGTCACCCACCACATCCAGACTTTGGCCAACCTGTGTCTGCCCGTCCAAGACGACTGCTCTCCCGATGGTCTGCATGTTGCAAAGCAGGAGTTTGAGCACATGCTTAACCTGGGTATCATCAGACCATTGTCAAGCCATGGTCCCCCCTACACTTGGGCGTCACCCTACACATGGTGCCAAAAAAGACTAGTGGTGATTGGCGTCCTTGTGGGGATTATCACACCTTGAACAAATGTACTGTTTACGAACCGTTATCCAGTACCACACATCCACATTTCACTTCAATCGTTACAATGTGCCACCATATTTCAAGACTAGATCTACACGTGACTTATCATCAAATCCCTGTAGATCCAGCAGACATTCCAAAAACAGCAATAATGACAACCATTTGGACTATTTGAGTATGTTCGCATGCCTTTTGGCCTAAGGAATGCTACACAGACTTTTAAACGTTTTATTGATCGAGTCCTATGTGGCATTTCCACAACATATGTCTATATTGATGATATACTGATTGCTAGCAGTACTCCCAAAGAACACCTACGAGATTTGAAGTCTGTTTTTGAACGTCTTGCTTCTCTTCGGATTATCATTAATTTAAGCAAATGTATTTTTGGTGTTGACCAACTAGATTTCCTAGGACATCAGGTTACCTCTCAAGGTGTTGCCCCATTTCCAGACAAAGTTGCAGTCATTCGTGATTTACCTCAGCCTACATCTCCATGTAGCTATGTCGGTTTCATTGGAATGGTCAATTTTTACCATCGTTTCCTTCACCATTGCACTGAACCTGATGCAGGCCCTACATGACCTACTTAAGGCTACACAACCAAAGTCCCATACTCTCCACTTGGAATGATGATGCAATAGCTGCCTTCAGAAATACCAAGGAAGCTTTGGCTGTTGCCTCCTTTCTATCCTACCCTGCCCTTGATGTACCCACATGTCTTATGACTGATGCATCTGGACACAGCAGTAGGTGCTGTCTGCAACAAACACATCAAAGGCTAATGGCATCCAATTTTCTTCTTCTCCAAAAGAATGACTTCTACAGAAAAACGTTATAGCACATTTGACAGTGATGTACTGGCTGTTTATTTAGCCATTAAACATTTCAGACATTTTCTAGAAGGCAGAGAATTCCATGTTTTCACTGATCACAACCGTTAACTTTTGCCTTGAATATTCGCTCCGATTGTCACTCACCTCGTCAAAGCATGGCAAACTAGATTATATCTCACAGTTCACTTCAATATACGACATATCCAGGGATCTGATAATCCTGTAGCAAATGCATTCTCCCGCATTGAGATAAATGGTCTGTTGTCAGGACAACCACCCCACAGTAGATTACGCTAGTATGGTCGAGACTCAGTCCACTGATCCCCAAATTCAAGCACTTCAAACCGTCCCCATAGTCCCCATTAGTAGTTGAAGCCATGCCACTCCCTAACTCATCCCATCCAAGTTACTGTGATACCTCTACTGGCACACAACGTCCGTAGTTCAAAAAGTGTGGCGACGAGTTTATTTTTGATTCTATCCACCGTTTATCACACCCAAGGATACGAGCGACACATAAGACTCATTACTACTTGGTATGTATGGCCTGGCATCAATCCTATGTTCGCCGTTGGACACGCTCTTGTGTCCAGTGCCAATGAGCAAAGATACAGCATCATATACGATCTCCACTGTCAATCCTTTCCCGCTCCCAAAGTTCATTTCAAAATAGTTAATGTTGACCTGATTGGACTGCTGCCATCATCACAGAGGTTTTTCTTATCTCCTAACCTGCATTGACCGTTTAATCAGGTGGCCCAAAGCTATTCCCCATCACAAATATTACTGCAGAGACAGTGGTACAAGCATTTATCAAGGGATGGGTATCCCGGTTCGGTTTCCCTCGACTATTGTTACCAATCGTGGCAGTCAATTCGAATCTCATCCTATGGAAAAATCTAATGTCATTTTCTCCGGTGCAAACGGGCACATATAACAGCTTACCACCCGCAATCAAATGGAATGGTGGAGCATTTCCATAGACAGCTGAAGTGTGCTTTGAAAGCACAAACAATACAAACTCGTGGATGGATGCCCTTCCACTTGTTTTGCTGGGAATTTGAACTTCCCTAAAAGAGGACATTTCTTCTAAGACAGCAGCTGAATTTGTGTATGGCACAACTCTCTGCTTACTTGGAGAATACTTCACTCCTACAAACTACCGAAATCACTCCCGGATCCATCCAAACTATGTCAGACAATTAAAAGCACTTATGCAACAACATATCCACTTATCACCACCTTGGCAACTCACTAATAATGACAGTAACATTCTGAAAGGTTTAGCCACTGCCACCATGTCTTTGATCCGCCAAGACGTAGTACATAAACCACTTCAGCCACCATATGATGTGTCATTTCTAGTTGTAAAAAGAACGGATAAAACACTACACTGTTGATATCAATGGTCGAAAAGATACAGTTTCCATCAACCCCCCCCCCCCCCCGCTCAAGCCAGCACACTTGATGACAAGCCTCCACCTACCACCCACGAGGTCAAACCACTCAACCTCCCACCCGTACAACTCGCTCGGATGACGTATTCATTTTCCAAAACCGTTTTTACCATCATTCGTGTCATAGACACTGGAGGGGGAGTGATGTAGTGAGCTGTTAATCATTAATAAACTTATTATTATTCATTATAATTTTAATTATGCTTCTGGAAGTATCCAGATAAAAAGCACATGTTGTCATTAGTATAAAAGCATCAACTTATTCAGTCATCCTCAGTCAGAAAGAAAGTTCTCTCTTTAGAAATTACACTAAAAATATATTAATGCATTGCATAATTGGATGTCACTGATACAACTGTCAAGCTAATGTGGTCATTTAGTGAAACTAGGTGCTCAAAAACTGTTAGTTATTATCATGTTGTAATAGTATCACCTTCTACTTTTGATGTCATCTTAAATAATACTAATACCACACTGATTATTAGGGGCATCATCTCTTTTACTTTGTATAATGTTATTGTATGTTACTGTTGCCATGAGAGACAATATTGATCTATTCAAGTGTCAACCTAGTGATTTAATCACCTTAAAAAATTGACAATGAGAGGAGGTTAATTGGTGTGTATATCATATGTGTATATATAATATATTGTTGTTATCTCTTAGTTTCAGTGTTCCAGACAGTCAATGATAATTCATTTAATGGTAATATCGATATATTATGGACCATTTCATCATATTGCAGGTCGAGATATTGATGATGTAGAGGTCTATTGTGTTATCAATTTTTACATAACTATAATGATGTCAATATTATATTATACAATAGATATACATCAATACTTAAGTAATATCAACTACCTCATCTCCTGGTCAGGTGACTCTTGAGGTTCATACTCGTTCACCTGGTGACAAACTACCTTCCAGTCATTATTAATATAACTTATAACTCTATTGTACAAACTGAGAGCTTTTCCTTTATAAACTATATCAACAATGCTATAGTAGCTTTTACTTTTGTATTAAACTAATGGAGGATCAGTTTTAATTTAATATTATAAACTACAATCAATATGGTACATCTGAGGTGACCATGACACACTGGTGAGATCACTGCCAACCAAGTGAGTTTATATTCAATATAATTAAACAAGTTTTATATCTAACTGTATTGTAGAAATCAGTCCGACTACTACTATATGTAGTACCTCCATGATCAGTCACGCCCACTATAACAACTTCCCAACTACAGATAGTGGAACGTCGTAGTAAGTTAAATATATTTACTACTGTTTTGGTCATCTATTTCTTTCTATAGTACTGAAATCTCATTCATTAATTGAAATATCGGAAAAGCATAAGTGGTGGAACAAAAATTCACTCATTTTACACTCCTATGAGACAATAAACAAGATAAAAAGCGGGATTGAAAGGATCATTGGTATATAAATGTATGTAAAGAAAAGGGTCCACCATGAAAGTGTTCACAGCAAAAAACCAAAAGTTAAAACTGCCTGCAATGGTTGATCAACTACATAAAAAGGATTAATTAACCTACATTAATGATTGAAATCCTGGGTAACTTTAACTAAAATGGATTAATGTAAATAAGTTGGTTGGAAGCTACCTTTGACGACTGTTACATAATAGGTTGGATTAAACCAAAACTCAATGTAATCTAGTATTAAAACAAATTGGAAAAGGGAACAAAGGGAATATTAGTTTACATAACTGTTTTTAGAAAATAAGAAACCATTGTTAGTTTATGACCATGATAAACGTTATAACAAAAATAGATATTTAGATTAAAAATAGAAATGCA
>NW_024536745.1:0-18224 GCF_016097555.1 Gigantopelta aegis | reverse complement strand
GTGTGACTTGTTATGTTTGGAAGCTTTCACTATATGACTTGCCTCTCTACCTTACATTTCTAATTATTAGTCTTCCAGAGACACTACTGCTAATTATTCAAATTTTATAGCTTTAGTCAGTTCATTGTTTCTCTGCAAAGTCAATATCTTCTAAAACAATTACAGTATGGTTTCTTAAACTTTTACTCTTGTTTAAAATTTGTTACTTTTTTAACTCTCTTTTTGTTTGAGTATAGCAGTGCTTTTACTAATTAAACATAATTCCAGCTAATTATTAATAAATATTTATTATAAATAAATTATTAATATGCAATGAATATTGAATATAAAGTAATGAAATAATGTCCATGTGCAATGTTATGAGGAGTTTTCTTGATATATTCATTTTATCATAATCTATTCTACTGCAATGCCCTATTACCAAGCATTTTGTTAATAAAATAGTGATGATATCTTTATGGATTGCTAAGCTAACCCTTCTAGATCAGAGTTAGAAATAGAATGATTTGGCTGTCAGACTACTAATACTAAGTACTACTGTGGTGAATGATAATTATACACATTAGATGCTTTTTTCTTCATACAGAGCTCGTCATTGGATAAGTAAATTTTTATTAAAACTACAAAAGATAAGCAAATTCCAATACGTGGAGGAGAACCTCCTCGTCGCTATGGACACACTTGTCTTTTCCTACAAAACAAAATATACATGTTTGTGGTGTAAAATGATGACGATGGCTCATTTAGAGTAATGGAATGTTTTGATGCTGATAGATCTATGTGGCTAAAGTTGTTGCAACTGCTTTTTTTTGAAGGGGGGGGGGGGTGTTCTAAACCTAAGTCCAGAGATGGCCAGATGCTGTTTGTAATCATGGCAAAGATATGTACATGCATGGTGGGTAAGTACGTATGTGTTTAATATGTTGTATTTAAAAATAAACAGCCGAATAGATTATTTACATGTTTGTACCAACGTTTGACTTTGCTTTTTGTGAATTTTAAAGTACTGTTTGCACTGCTTTTAAACTGTTATGATCATGTGTAATATAATTTCAGGTGTGTACTACAGTATATGAACTAACTAGTCATATACTTAGAAATTGTTGTTAATGATGAACAAGTTAATAAGTACATGTACCTGCATATGGTGTAATGATGAATACTTATTCGTAGGATTTGATACTGGCTCATTAGATTTACTGGAGATCTCTATGTCTTTGACATGGAGACATACCTTGGAGGTAAGCTTCTTGTATGTTATTAACTTATTATGTATGTACTACTTCTGCATGTACGTAAATACCTTTAATACACATACCTTTATATGCGTAGTATCTATTTCATGTACCTGTACATGTATTTGTTGGTAAAGAAGTTCCAAGAGTGTGCTTTCTGTTATTTCTTCCTTTGTCTAGACTTCTCCCTGATGCAGGTGATGAAGTATCTGCTAGAGATTTCCATAGTGCTGTTTGTCTCACTGATAGATTGGTTATCTTTGGTGGAAGATTGAGAGATGAATTTCTGTTTGTCTTGTTACTCTTTTTCTCTCTCTCTTTTTCTCATTCTCTCGTACATGCATACAATAGCTGATCTTAGTGCGCCACACTTTAGTGATAGAGAACTTTTATGATTCCTTTTTTATGAATATATACTGGGTAAGTTATGTATTTTCCAACTAGATATCAACTATCTGCCTCAAATACTAGTATGTATCTGCATGAATATACTGTACCTACATTTCAACTTTTAGTGACGTTTATTATGTTATATATTATTTACTTGTACCTTTATATCATTATTACTCTGTACAGTATGTCTAAAATAAGTTATAATTTAATTTGTTGTTTTCCAGATGAACAAAAGTGGGTAAGAGTAGATAATGTTGGCTTATCGACCTCATGGCGACGTAGTCTGTGTGCAGTCCGTTATGGTGAGGATAAAGTCTTATATTTTGGAGGATATAATGCTCGTCTTAAAGACATTTTAATGATGTCTTCATTTACAATGCTAGTAAGTGTAATTCTACCTAAGAGTATATGTACCTATATCTTGTTAGATTATAAAGCTACATTGTACAGTATTTTTGATGCTTAACTAACTTTTTGTGACTTGTGTGATCACAATATTGTTGTGTACTATCACTACTATTCCACATGACTCATTATCTTTTCATGATAATTGTGATCTTACATGGCAAACTACATCCAATGCAAATGGTCGCATAGCAACTGTGCACACACAACCATTGTTTTTAAAATTTTTAGTGCTACACATGTCATTTTTCCTAACTTAGGTCACATTATTATAACATTCCTTTGCTTGTCATTGTGACCACACCCCCTAATTTACTTTAGTCAAAATTAATTGTGTACTAACATTGCATGATACATGTAAGTCCTTCTCTGTTTCCATAGAAACCAACACATTACTGAAGTTATCCTTATGGAAATGTCCCATCCCCTCGTAGGAGGTGGTCATTGCCTTGTTGATAACGAATTCATCATATGTTGGAGGAACAGGTATGTAGGGTCAGTACTATAGCTTGATGCAAAACAAGTTATCCCTATGTGATCTAGACACAGATAACTATATACTCTGAATATGAAATTGTTTCAACCATTTAATAATTTGTTCTTGCAAAACTGCAAATAGATTGCCTGAAGAATATACGTTTAGTTTGTAATTCATCCTATAATAATTGCTTATAAGATTGCTAAATGTTATGATAACGTATAGTATGTGTACTAGGAGTTGACCAAATAGAGACAAAAGCTGACTACAATCTTTGAACACATTCTGTCAAATGTGTTATTGTAATACTTGTTTGCTGAACCATGTGCCATGTGTATCAACATTATAAACTTTAGTTTTTTTATTCCTGTTTTTATTTGTTGCATAAATAAACTCTAAAAAATGGAAGATAATGTAGTTACTACATTGTCCAAAATTATAGACCTGCTTGGCATACTGTCTATTTGTAACAGCAGAAACACCTATGTTGACAATATGTCACTAGATATCATACATATATTGCTACCCCATGACTGCAATGTACATACATACCATATAGTGTGGAATTTTGGAGAGAAAATATTTGGCGAATAATTATAAAATGCCTTTAACGAAATTAAATTTGGCAAATGATTTCTTTTGCCCTACTGCCACACTCCTCCATTTTGATATCAGGGGATAAAATTTTGTCAAATTCAAACACTGCTTAATTCACCTATATTTTTGTTTCCTTTTAGTCCTATAAATAGAATTATTAGAGGAAAGGAGAACATTGATACTGCATGATCATGATGATGTCTATTTCTTAACTTTCGTAAGTCACATTGTCATTTAACGAGTTAGAGTCGTCATACATGTATATGTACAAGTAGCTCCGTTCTTATACAATTCTCTTATCATCCTCTCAGTGCCCAAACTAGAGCAGCTCTGTATGATGGTAGTTAAAGACTCCACTTAGTACTGCGGGTCTTCCTGTAAGCACATTAGACAAAATCTGTAATCCATTAAGAGTCCCATTGTATGCATATTTTTTTTGATTGCAGAGTACATTCTAACTGAAGGTAGTATGGTGGCTGACTTTATTGGCACTTTTGTTCATAACTTTAATTAATTTTCTTGACTTTTCTAGATTTTTTACATTATAAGGAGTACATAGCTATAATTTCTTTAAAATTAATATTGTATAACCTAAACACTCATCAATATTTAAAAAAGGTAGCTTCATACATTGACCATACATACATTACTGTAGTCTGTCAGTGTGTCTGTTTACTCGACAAATGGCTTTGAACTGCTTTAACTCGGCAAACAATGGCCTGGTAGTGGACGGTAAAAAACTTCTGTACGTCTTAAGAATACTGCCAAAGGAGCGTCAAATGAACAAAAAACTTTACAAACCTTTGAAAAAAGCACAGCTTTCAGTGAAGACCTCGAATTCAATAAAACCCTCCTGCATACAGCTTATACATTTTCTAACTGATATTGTTTGTGAAAAATTTCATTTTAAAGTACAAGACAAAGAGGAGGAAAAGCTTGTACAAATTTTTGTAGAACATGAAAACCCTCCCTTAGTTACTACTCTTAAATCTCCCCCCACCATGGGTCAACTTTCCAAAAGAATTTGCAAGACTATGAATGTTGTGTATATATATATATATATGTCAGATGAAATGATTTTACATTATTCAATGACATGGAGTGCTTTGATCTAGGTATGTTTTTAGTAGTACTAGCCAACCCAAAGGTGAAAGTTATGATAATTGTGTATTCATAGGTTTATTTAGCGTATAGCTTTCTTTATAAGGGCTCATTGGTGTGGTTTAAAGCTACTTAGTTATTTCACCACACTATGTTTCCAAACATGTGTGTATGTCTTTCAGAAGAGATAGTAACAACTTGTAATGATTCAGATGAAACGTTTTTAATTTGATTGATTAACTTTCAAGGACTTTATTAGTAAAGATATCTCTGACACACTTTAGGAATACTCCTGTTGTTTAAAATACAGCATAATAATATAATTGCATACGCATATAGTGTATGCATTATACACCACCATAAATTAATATAATAATTGAATGTACATCAGATTCAAATGACATAGTGTCATTGCTGAATGTATTAATTACTAGAAAAATCTTAAATTAATGTCTTGTCTTATTGTAGAGCGGTTCTATATATATCAGAATCTGGATTTCTTTACTTTACACACTTGAGCTACTTCAATTTATTCGGAAAGTCATGTTTTGGAGAATGGAGTCCGGTTTGTGAAAAAATCTAGACTTGGAAGTGTTACGACCATGCACAAATAACGATATTATTTTCTTTGGAGAGACTTGTTTAGTTTCAGTGATGTTTTCTTAATACTCCATTGTTAGTTGTACAATTAGGTAATGAATTTAATTATTATAGTATCGTGACTGATAAGTTGATGTGTGAATTGTGGTCAACTATTTCTCTAATAAGTCTAAATTTTGATTTTTAAACTTTTGTCTCTCTACTTACAACTATAGTCAAATGCATATTATGAATACATATTGAACATTTTATCTAATAAGCTATTTCCTTACTTATCTTTATACAATTTAAATTATGTTTATTAGACATTGTTGTGCAATATAATTATGATCATGTAACAAAATTCTTTACAACCTGCCTCTTTACAATATGCTATATGTAATTCTTAGTTTTATCTGTGAATATTTGTACAGTATACTCATATATGATGTAGGATACTTTAAAGTATGTACATCTATTACAAATTTAGGTCCTCATCCCATGATGATGATGGATTTTATGAATATATAATTGGGTAAGGAATAATCTTGTGACTGTCAGATGGTTTAAACTTTTAGGTTCTTCGTGAGTGGTTGAAATTTGAAACTGCAGGGTACCCCCCACCTTACAGGCTGTCCCATATGGAAGGAATCTATAATTACTTAGGTGGATACAGTACAGGGAAAAAGATTTTTTATTATAAATTGTATTTATTTTTAACACAGGTTGAGTGACAAAATTATACTCTTAGGTATTGTAATTTTTTTGTTTAGAATCAAGACATATCCTGAAAGGGCACCATATAGTAAAGGCCCCTCTCCTAGATGGAGAGTGAAGATTGATCTGAACTTGTACTATGTGGTGGTATAGGACTACAGGGTAAGTAGACTGTATACAGCATAAAATACAAAGAAAGCCTTCCTTTTTTAAAAAGTAAAAAAAGTTTATAAATCATAAGTCTTTATAATAAGGTTACCAATGTTTGACCTTTTTCCTCTATTGCTTTTTGTACTTCTGCCTATATATTATATCTATAATTACATGCATCAATGATACAATGACATCATGTACTGCCCACGTGTGTTTGTTAAATACCATAGACACTGTGATGTTTCCTATTGTTATATTTTAAGCTGAAACCAATCTATGGGGAGTCAATTGGACTTTAATAACATTCAATGTCACTTATAAACTTACTTAAGTGAGTATTAATATAATTGGTTAAAGTAATAACCAACAACTACACTAACTAGTAGATAATTTGCTAATGATAATATTATATATTGTAATTATAGTATAAGTACTGATATTTTATTCCATGTAGTACCCTTGCTAGAACCACTTGTGTAGAGAGCCTCTCATTAACAATAACTTACCATTTACCAGACTACCCATTGCTATATAACAGACTATGTAAGTAAATAATGTAATGTAAATGAATTTTTAATCACCAAATCTGTATTTTGATAGATACTAGTTTTAACACCAGCTGACCTTCTGAATTGATGGGTGTAGGAGGGTCCGAGAAGTGAACTATATAGGCTCACTACCCCATTGGAATGAGTAGAATGTGAGGCAGTACATGCAATGTTTACATAGTGGTTGTGTTGTTATTTACAATTGCTAAGTGACCCTGAGCTCTTTTATCTATGTTTGTTGTCCTTCCTATTTGGAAGCTATGATGCCAACCGCTAACATATAATAACTGAAATCTCGCCAGGGACAGGTATTGCAATATTAAATAAATTTGTCAAAGACATATTTTAAGAGATTCCTGGTTGGGGACTATTTTTTCCTTTCTCCCTTTCAAAAAAATGTAACTACATACGGCTTTACAATTGGCTAACTAGAAACAAAAGGGGAATTATCACATTATCAATATATATTATGAGGTATATAAGCAATTTTTTTAAAATCACTTTTAATTATCAAAAATAAAGGTCATTTAAACTATAATATCACTGTTTATCATACGTCTTTCTTGTCTTCACTGGTCGAAATACCGTATACACGAAGTTAGAGGTACAAACAATTTCAGAGTAGATGATAGAGTTTGTTCCCACATAGCTTCAGCAACCCCTTTTTATTTAAATCTTTTTTCACTGATCCTTCCATTAGAACTAGCAATGAATGAAATAACTAATATAAGACGTGATGACCACTCATTAGAAGGTATTATTGTAATGTCCTCATATTTCATATAATATTTCAATAGCAAATGGAAAAACTTGAAATATAAATAAATAAAACATGATTTCCCTCTAAAAATTTAAGATGGGCTTTTCTCTACTTGTCCTTAGGCCACTCTGAGTAACTTGTACCTATTCTATGTAAGCAAATTATGACAGTGTGTATATACAAAATTTGAAATTATCATGTTATATAGTGCATGTGTAAATTTAGCTATAACCTATCATTACAATATATTTTATAGTATAAACTGACTCAATTTAACCATAAGATGTCGTCCACCTGCACCCACTATTAAAGATCAAAGTCCAAGCAAGGTAACTTGTATAAACTAACGTTGAAGTATTATATCATTACACCACTATTATGTAGGTAATGTTAGGTACATCATAAATTTCAACATCAGGCTGTATTGACATGCATGAAATGCTCTAATCCTAGACCCAATAACATATTTGTTGGCCTAAACTTGTCAACTAAAATTGTGTATTATTCCGTATCTTATGTAAATTAAATCACGTGTGTCAGCAACCTATTGGTCATAATCTAGTAAACTGTAAACATACAATGGTATATGTGAAAAATGTCTACTGGAAGGTGATGAAGAAGTATCCTTGAAAAGAAGATTCCTATGACCAAATGGAAGGTACGGTTTCTCAGAGCGAGTCAACCATGTCAGTTACATTCATGTAATGTCGACGGTCATCGTTACTGTACGCTTTTGGAGGATTTCGGGGCGGGTGTACTGTTTTTTGTGACAGGTATCACGAAATGTGAACGATTTAGGAGTAAGTACCAATGGATTTATACAGTTTTGATTAGGTATAAAATTGTGGTATTAATGTTGGTGTTGAGTGTAGTGCTTACTATGAGAAATAATAATTTTGAAGTAAGGCAAAGACTTTCCTTATAATTATATCTAGTGAATAGAAGCTACTCTGACACTATCTTGCTCTGACGTTGCCAAAACTCTACTCTTAAATCAGCAGTACTATTTAGTAAAGATGGTCTAATGTTTCTACCAGCTTTACACTAAGTTTTTAACACACAAGGATTATATTTTATTTATGATTTTTATAATCATTGTATTCACCTAATATTTTTAAAGCCTATAATTTATATAGGTCTGTGCTTCTATTCAAAGGTCATCACATCCAATGCATATCACAGCAGTTATTTTTCATTTTTTCTTCTCCTAACAAATGCTTATGTCTAAGTATGTCTGTGCCACATATATTTTCCTGCTATATTTTCCTGTATGTGCTTGTCGCTAGACCTTTCCTTTCTTCCGTGAAAGGTCATTAAATGTCAGACTAGCATAGTGTCTCACAATTAAAAAATTGTAAAATAAAGCTTCAATCTAATGTACTTTTGTCAGTTTTCTTGTTAAGAAAGTATTAAAATGTCTTTAGTTGAACTATACGTTAGGTGTTTATTATGTTGACATTACTTCTGTGTTGTCTTTAATAACTTGAGACATCTTTTTTCCATGATGTTATTACCTATCTGAAACAATGCTGATTTTGTAGGAAATTATCTTCTTCTAGTTTTAAGCTTTTCCAGTGTCCACATTTCTTTTTTTGGCTTTGTGTTTTCCAATAGATACTTCCATTTCTTTGTATCAACTAGTGTAAGAACTTAGATTTAACAACCCTAAGTAACTGCTCAAAAAAAAAAAAAGAAAACTTGCTCGTAATAATAATATTAGTAATAGTTGAAGTTCTTTGCAATTTAGATGAGATCCAAAAGTGTGGTATGTTCATTTAAACATTAATAGAACTGACTATTATTATATTGTTTGTCAAAATATGTATATGTACATGTGGTCGCAAACAATCCTAGAGACTACCTGGTGCATCTGTATTCCAGTAAAAGTAGGTATTTTAAACCCATGTGACTAAACTGACTAGTTTTCTCATAAACATCTATATCAACATCCCTTGTATAATAGAGGACTTAGTAAGACTAACTTAATAGACAACTTGCTATGATTTGTCAACTATAAATGATCCAAAAATAGAGCCAATTTTAGTTGGACAAAGCCCCCAATAATTAGCTTTTTCTTTATTTAAGATACCTTGTTTCGTGGACAAAGCTGTACCCTTCAGGTGACATCCCTGTACCATCTTGTAAACAAAGTACCGATGTCTGCAACTCCACCCGCTTCTGGTACTATTCCTGGTCGGTATGCTCATTCATGTGCCTGGTATAAAGGTCTATATTTATGTATGGGGGACGAAAGATTATAGATTTTTTATGAAATTGAGTGCTATGATGCAGTACATTTGTTAAATGGTATTAACCTAGTGTTATTCATAATTATAGTTTGAAGCATTGTTGCATTGAGAGTCAGAGGTACTTGGCCGCAAATGGGAAGCTGTATTTTCTATAAGACATTCTTTCTGATGCATATTTTTATGTTTTTGTAGGACAAAAAGAGCTTCCTTGCCTTAGCTTAGAAATTCCATGAAAGCTGGAGGCTCTTATACTTATACTAAAAACAGCAACAAACAGGGGTTATATATGTTCATGAACAATCTATATCATACTTTTGCTGGTATAGCAAACGCATTGAGTGCATATCCTTTCCTCTTTGAATTGATCGTACTGGGAGTTACAGGGCAAACCACAAACATAGCTTCAAACCCCTTTGAGCACACTGCGTCTCCTTTATATGAATCTCTTTGAACAGTTTGTGTCCATCCTATTTGTGTCCTCATTTCAATAGTACAATTATTTAGTTACTACTTTTCACTGATAGCAGTGAAAAAGTATAATTTCAATGTTATGGGTCAATACAATGAATTTTTTAGATTTATATTGTATAGCAATTCACACTCAATGCTGCAATTTTCTTTATTGTGGCTTTTGAAATGTAGTCATGTAATGTCTTAGGTATTTTCTTGGTTTTGGTATTCACAATTTTTCTCCTCCTTACTGTAAGACACCTGTGTCTTCAGTTATGTTTGAGAGAAAGAACCAAAGAAGTAATTGGTAGCAGCTTCTGCCTCCACCCTATTTACCATTGTTTTTTACCATGCAATGTGGCAAAACACTGTGTAGGTATTGACGCTTAATATGCCCTGTCATTGAACAAAATTGGATAGTAAGGTAATCCATATTTTACATTAAAGACTACATTTAGTTTGACTTTCACTGTAGGGACTGGGAGTTGGTCTGTTATTAAAGCCAACTACTGAAGATAGTGGTACCATACCTACCGTTAAATTATATAGTACATGTACTGGAGTTAATATTCACATAAGTAATTAAATTTTAAAATGACATTCAAGAAAAATTCTAAAAACAAAGATAAACCCGTGATCATTATGTTCCTGTAGAGTTGTTTTTAGAGTCTTTTTGTTAAAAAATGGTATTATGATGCCTTATATGATGTTGGTGTCCCATGAGATAGTTTATTTTACCTGACAAAGTCTTGCTCAGATTAATTTTTCAGATTGGACTCTATGTATTGTCTATCTTGTGGGACACACATGGCAGCCTTTTTTTGACCTTAGATTTTTACAATGATGGCATTACTTTGTCAATGAAACTTTTCTTTATCCCACTGTTACTGTAGGCTTATCTAGTTTATTTTAAATGTAACCTTACTCTTTTTTAAAAAATCTTGTTTTTTGAGATAACCTAATCTAAATTTGCAGTTATAAAAATGATTAAATTAATGATTTCATTTTTTAGGTCGTTATGCTCACGTGTGTACTACAAATGGTCCTATTATGTATAGTACAAGTCATGTCCAATGTATATCATACTATTTATAACTTCAACCTCTGGTACATGTATAAGGTTAACATTATGGTCTACGTATTATTCTACTATGTAGGGAGGTACTACATTGGACAGTACAGGCCGTTCTCTTCTGTACACATCAGAACTATTGTCATTTAATCTAGGAGAGTCATGTCTGGAGGCAACAGAGTCAATGGAAAGAGCTAGTACTTAGAATTGATGCCTTTGGCTAGGATTTTCATTTCTGGTGTGTATAGAATATGGACGCATTATTGTTTTTGGAGGGAAATGTAAGTTGCAGAAATGTTTCCTTATTACATATTATATGTAATAAAGTATAACTGGTGCCTTCTGGCATATACTTCATAATTATTATGTTTTTATCCTGTATGATATACTAAATCTGTGGGTCCAACGTAGATAATAAAAATATATAGGATACATTTATAAGGTAAAGTTAATATACAACATCGTTAGGTTATCTGTTATTTTTATATATTTGTTTCTACTTTAGGTCGGTCCTTTTCCTACTGAGATGATGATGGATTTTATGAATATAATTTGGTTAGAAGTCTACTATACAACTGTCACTTGACTTAAATGTTTAGGTACTAGTGAATGGAAGAAATTAGAAACAAACTGGGTATCACCCACTGTGTAGGCGGATATTTATCAGGCTGTACCATATGGAGAAGAATCTGTTATTTATTTTGGGCGGATATATACCAGGAAATAAAATTTTTTATTGTCAGATTTATCTTATTTTTTAACACAGGTCAGAAAAGATTACATTACTACATCATACTGTATCTTTAATCGTGTTGTTTTTTTAGATACAAAACATGTTTGAAGGTGAAACATTTTGGTATAAGGTCCTTGTCCTAGAAGGAGAGTGGGCTTGTGTCTTTCTTGGATCTGAACTATTTGTTTTGGAGGCGTTGGGTAAGTTGCTGAGTATAAACATATAATGAAAATATTCGGGGAACCCTGCTGATTGATATAAGTAATGTAGTAGGGATTCAAAATTACTGTAAAGGAGTTTAAAGTGGCATTGTTCTGCTTTTTATTGGTGAATTTAATTAGACATATGGTATGTTTTTCTGTCCATAAAAAAAAGAAAAAAAAAAAGAAAAAAAAAAAAAAAGAAATGTGTTCATAATTATTGGTCGCGCAAATGTATTGAGGACTTTATGAACCTAATTCAATTTGGTAATTGTGTGATGATCATGGTCAAATTTTTTTGTAACATGGAGCAGTTTCTACTTTCTAGTCTCCCTTCATAGATAAATAGATGCTGACTTTAATCAATGGCCTATGCCATTTCCTTTATGTATCGTTGTGTACTTATATATTTTATAACGTTGTATCAGGTGTAGTGTTAGATATGTGCTCGGATTATGTTACAGCCGAAACCCAATCTAAGAGAACCATCATCACACTTAATGACATTTGATGACATATTACACACTGTGTCACTTAGGTATGTGTACTACTGTAAGAAACCTAGAGACAGTAAATGTGTAACTATGTGTATACCCGCTATTCAAGATGAGGTTGATGAAAAACATTATCATCCTAAACCTAGGCTTGGCATTGTAGCTTTGAATATTTTGGTAGTGGTGGCCTTTAAATTTAAAGCCATTTGCCGACTGTTGCTGATTATTTCTGTTCACATTAGAGAACGTTTGCATTGAGATTTGTTGTCTGATATGCAAATTATGTGGGACGTGGATGTCATGATGTAAAAAGTAAAGTTACACTTCACTTTTATCGGAGATTCTAGTTTATTACTTTATTGAATACCTAGTTGTCTATAACGTTTGTGAAAGTTATAAACATGTATTTAATGGTGCAAAACATGTTCTTTATAGCTTATGCCTGCTGAGATACAAACCTATTCAGCAGGGTATACAGAAATTAGAGAAATTACATATACACATACTTGATACTTCCGGGATATTATTCACTTATCCAGGCACTGGGTAAGCACTGCCTGATGTAGGGATGTCAGATTGTTATTGAAATGTATTCATTGAAACTGATCAAAATCCTTCGCAATTCTTTACAATATTTTTTTCTTAATAATCACTTCAGTTATGACAAAGTCATCACAGGCCACACTATTGGTTGAAAATTTGAGTTTGTTACTCTTTTACTACTCTGCCTCTTAAGCTGTTTTTGGCTCATGTTAACCTCAATAACTTCAATTATAAGTTTGCCGAAAAAGCAAATTCATAGATGTAACGCTTTAAACTATAATGTATGCGCTGTTTAAAGATCTTGCCTTCTTGTAACTCTTCTGTTGGCTATCAAACCGCTTACATTAAAAAAAATAAGAAAATGAACTAAAGACAATTTTTGAAAAATAAAGTAAAGCTTAATGTAGGTATGGCAATATCAGTGCAATACAAAAAATGTTAACCAATATTGTAGGGAGGCCATTGCATCATCCCACATAATTGCACGGTGGTACGAAGCAGTTAAGGATGTTCATCTCATATGTTAAATATATTGTTGGGCATATCTGTTTTTGTTGCTATTATGTAGGATGATTTAATTGCCAGTCCTACTATCGTGTTTCTCATTCTTGTATTGAAGATATTAGAGCATTTACTTGATTTTTAGAAAACGTTTATTTCGGCCTTCTATATAAAATAATTGTTTATGTAATAATCTTTATGTAGTAACACTCACTAGAACAACACTGGGGGGGGGGGGGGGGGGGGGGGTGTGTAATGGTTTTGTGGGCCAATAGTGTGGCTGGGAGTTTATAAGAGACTATTATCATGCAATAACTTGTCATTTACGTAGGCTACCACAGCATTATACAACAGACAATGTAAGTCATTGAGTAATTTATAAATTTTTAACCCAAATTCTTTAATGATTTGAAATACACACCAAAGAATCTATACCATTGAAATGGTATTGGAAATAAAATATAAGTTGTGGCAGAGCAGAAGGAAGTAGTAGTTTTATGGGTTGCTTAACATTTATTAACGTAATTGTCAGCATAAGGAGGTGTGTGCTATTTGTTCATGTAAAATGTTATGCAAAAAATTATTTCTAGTATATGACCGAACTGGAAAATACTTTTCTATCTAGTAGTTATTTTGCTGGAGCTTTGCAAAAAATATGTGAACTTGGATATGAACTAAAATCAGTCAATAACCCTAGGATTCCAAAGTTGCTGGGTTTCACCTCTAGTTTTGTCTCTAGATACTCTCTTGCTAAATGTGAGAAAGAGCACTTGATGACTTTGGCTGCAATTCTTGGCAATGTTCCCATCAATGAACTTATAGACACGATGCCAGAGAATTTGCTTCACGTATAGTAGAAAGCATCTTACTCTTTCATACTGATAATAGTTTAAAGCATTATAAAAACTGTTATTCATTAGTCATATCTTTATTTTCTAATAATATTTGTTCCAGTAGATGTCGTGGATTTAAGGCATTCTGATTATTAGTAAGCTGATAATCTACTAAAGAAACGAGCAAAATCGCTAGACTTACATTCTCATATTAAGTGATGCATAGGGACATAACAGCCACACAATTTCTAAGCCTATGTATAAAACATCCCATGTAAAGGTTCTTAAAATTATAATAAATATTAATGCACAACTATATCTCTTTAAAAAGTAACTATTCTTTATACAGAACTATCATGATGAATGAAAAAGTTAGTAGGACTCACAACCTCAACAAGGAGATTTGCACAGAACGGCACTGATACGCATCCTAACAAATAATAAACACAATTATTATGAGCCAAGAATCAAATATTTATTTTATTCATTACATTATAATCAATATCAAACATGTCAATTAGCTTATTGCATTGTCATGTATGTGAATTTGTGTTTTTAAACAAGATTTTATGAACAAATTAATGTTGAGGTTCAAATATAATAAGTACGCCCCAAAATTGTTACTTGAACAATAGTAATATTTTCTTATCTGAAAAAGAACTACAGAGGCCTTACGTATAGCAAGTTAATCAATTATTTTATGATGTGGTTGATTATTGATATTTCATATTGATTTTTATGGTGGGCTTATGCATGTGAGGGACACTAGCTACTGCAGGCAAGTTACAAAGGGTGCTTAACCCTTTGCAGTGAACATAAAGAATCATTGAAACAATATTTATGTCAGTTATTAGAGATTAGTCATTCTAAGCTCTTAAGACAAACAAACAATTGATTTAATATTGAAAATTGGCTTATTTGACAGTCAGTTTTGTTAACTTGTGTACAATCACTATGATTGTATTGCCAAGTGTAAAACCCACACATACATCATAAAATTGTAGTGACACTTACTGTCCACTGTGTGTATCCAGGTTGAACAAGAGTTGTTGAGAAGCTGCACCTCTCATTTTAATGAGAGTATCTTTAGAGAGTTGCAGAATGCTTTCCTGTTTATATGACACACACAAGGGGATTACACAATACAAAGGAAGAACCATTATGACACAGTAAAACCGACACACACAACAAAGGGATTAACATAAATATGGAAGAGTCTGACATCAGGTTTAATATCAAGAGAAAGAGTCACTTTTATACATCAATAAGACTAGAAGGTTATACAGGGGATAACTATTAATATACAACCCATTATCTCCATCACCATCTCAATCATCATCATCACCACCATCCATCCATCATCATCTCCATCACCATCTTAATCATTATCATCCATCATCATCTCCCATCATTATCTCATTCATCATCTCATTCATCATCTCCACCCGTTGAAGTTACACTCAACTCGAACATCACTACAGAATGAAACGTTAATAGAATTAAGTGTCAAAGAGTATTATGAAGATAAATCTTACATAGAGTGGTTATTAGAGAACATCACGCATCATCTCCAGTCTAGTCATCAAAGTATCACTATAGAGTTAAAGAAAATAGTTTAATACATGATTGTTAAGTTAATGACACATCAAACTTACAGTCTAAGTTATCAGAAAACCATACAACCTATATAATAGACCGAAGTCCATCTAAAAATTATAAAAAAATACATGCTTAGTAAAGAAATGTCCATATTATTATAACAGATAACTTACATTAGTCATAAGCTAATGTACATAAGATCATCATTACCAGTAACATTAACCTTTCTATCCTATTATAGAGCATTGAGGTTCATTTAGTAGACATTGTATTATTTAATAATTCAACTTACAATAGGTATGTTAAAAAATGTTATTCAGAGCATCTCTTATTAGTTTAATGATAGACCTACTAAATGTAACAGAATTTGTTTTGTTCTAAAATTTATAGTTACTATACAACTCACAACCATTAGAACATTTTATCATTACACTACAGAACAAAATTAATAGTTAGTAAATTAGTAATTTAATACTAGATATGACTTACATATATAGTATATTATAGGACTATACTAGATGTAGATCATCGCATGTTGATGTAGAATAAATTACTATTATAATAGAAGAGAATAAATAGTGAAAACAATTATTTAATAAGTGTTTCTATTAACTTACTAGAAGAAAAAACACTCATCTCTAATAGATCAGCAAACAGACCTATTCTATCCTAAAAGTAGATATTATTTAAAAATGAGTTATAAACTCTCAATTAGTTGATGATCATCCAGTAGAAAACAGTCCTACTATAAAATGAAAAATAGTTATTACGACAGAGCAGCAATAATTATTATTATAAATTGACAAGAGTCTGTTGTATATTAAAATTACTTAAAATTCTACAGTCCATGTCAGTTTCTGGGATAAAGAGAAATTTTACATTCATAGACATCTGCTATAAAACCTAACCTATAATTCTAGATGCCATACTGAAGTAAAGTTTTAGATGCCATTAAAAATACTGTAGTAAATTTTAGATGCCAGTAAATAATACTGAAGTAAAATTCTAGATGCCAGTAAAATACTGTAGTAAATTTTTAGATGCCAGTATAGTTAAGTAAATTTTTAGATGCCACTGAAGTAACTTTTTAGATGCTAGTAAAAAATAATGAAATAAAAGTTTAGTTGCAAGTAAAAATACTGAAATAAAATTCTAGATGCCAGTAAAAAGTACTGAAGTAAAATTTTAGATGTCAGTAAAAAAATACTGTAGTGCTAGTAAAAAATACTGAAGAAAAATTTTAGATGCCAGTAAGAGAACTGTAGTATAGAGATGTCAGTAAAAGAACTGGAGTAAAATTATAGATGTCAGTAAAAGGACTGGAGTAAAATTATAGATGTCAGTAAGAGAACTGGAATAATATTACAGATGTCAGTAAAAAGAATTGAAGTAAAATTTTAGATAGCAGTAAGATAACTGAAGTAAAATTATAGACACCTGTAAAAAATACTGATGTGAGGATTATCTGGTAGAAAACTTCTTTGGCAATGTTGGAATATGTAGGAATAATATACAACAAACAAAACAAGACAAGAGGAAACAAGATATAGCAAGAGGAAGAGGAAATATTACAATACATGACCTCTGTGAGTCATACACTACAAGACATGAACTCTGTGGGTCATACACTACAAGACTATAATATGTAAGATATATCAAAAAACAATAGAACATCTTTAGTCTACAAAGTACTGAAAAACTAATGAATGTAGGGTACAGACAATAATATAACATCATACAAAGTGTTATAGAACAGCTGTAGGAGATGGATGTTAAAGATAACATAGACGACTAAAACAAAATGTCAGATCAAGTATAAGAGTGTTAAACAGTCACAGGAGATATTAACACAAAATAGAACTTGTATAGTAACAAGAACTCAAGATTTATAACAGCCACAGTAGATGGCAACAAGAGATCAACATAGGAGCTACATTGAACAGTAAGTAATAAGAACCAATCAGATTCTCCAGTAAAATTGTAGACACTAGTGTGAATATGAGATTTACAAAAGTATTATAGTTTTAGTGTACGAGGTCACAAAATGTTTGTTAGAAAACAGAATTTATACAAAATACAGATAACAAATATTAATGAATTCATAATAATATTACACAAGGAATGTGTTGTGTGCTATTAGGTATAATAGGTTTATTGTACATGTCACAAGAATAGGGTTGTATCATAGGACATAATGTGGTTTGAGTAACAAGACATTGTGTATGAAATATGTCAAAATGTTAGCAGTGTATGTATATGATACAGGGTTAGGTTGTATTAAAGGAGGTGTTGGTGTTGAGACATTTGTATATATTTAATTGAAATAATAGGACATTATATGGTTGTACAACAAGACATCCATACAGTGTACATGTCAAAGGGTGAGTTTATACAATATTGTAGGACATTATGAGATAAGAAACATGTCACAGGATTAAATTGCATCATAACAGTCACAAAAGGGTTTCATGTAATGCATGTCACAGGACTAGGTTGTATCATAGGACATAATGTGGTATGAGTAAGAAGATATTTGTGCATAAATATGTCACGAAGATTTGTATATGTGTGTGTCACAGGACTA
>NW_024536744.1:2500-7885 GCF_016097555.1 Gigantopelta aegis | reverse complement strand
GGTAAGGAGATGTTTACCGTATCCACTGATCTAAGACAGTATTAAATTCTATATTGCAGGCCTAAGAATGGAACATGTGATTCGTTTTATCTACGACCACTTACATGTTTAACATCAGACTGCTGGTATGCAGATGTTCCTGTTGGTATTCATCCATTATGTTCAACCATTGCACGACTCTGCAAGGCGGCGGGTTTCACTGGCTACTACACCAACCACTCCCTCCGGGCCACTACTGCAACGAGATTGTATGAGTCTGGTATCGATGAGCAACTGATAGCCGAGAGAACGGGACACAAGTCCGTGGCTATTCGGGCATACAAGGTGCAATAGTTAATTACATTACACGATTTAATAAAATTTATATCCTCTTACTGACCTTCATTGACGCAGGTTCTCAAATTATGAATCATTTGAAAATAACAACAATAATTAAACCAACTCATTTAGATTTAAGGATCACCCTTTTGATCTTCCAGATAATTATAATTAAATGTATATAACATACAGGTACATCTATATATTAAATATGATTATATCCTGTCTTAAGAGACCATTTTGGTTTCATCTTCTGTGTTTATATAAACGCATATGACTGGTTTATTGTCGTTATAATGTGTAAATAAAATAAATAGATATGAACATGTTATAATGTCAGTGATGTAGCAAGTTTTGTTTTGTTTATTTGTCCTAATAGAGAACATCAGCAAACATGGCGACAACTGTTGACAACATCATTCAGAGAAAATTCCCAAGGATACTGGACACTAAGGGCAAGGCCTCGGCAACACCTCTGATTTCCCATGATGTCGAAGAGAAAGCTAAACAACGTGACCTTTGTCTAAAACTCGGCGACGGCACTACTTTTTCTATGAAATTCTAATGCTCAATTAAAGAAAAATACTTTGTGCACAATTGTCTTGTTATTATTGAACTATTTTACTAGCACGTGGTATTTAAGCCTCACATAGTTACCCTCAAATAGTTGTAAACTGTTTGAGGGTTGCTGTACATTATCGAACTATTTGAGGTTTGTGGTACTATTTGAGACCTCAAATGGTTACTAATGTTTACCTAACTTTGTTTTAAATGTGGAAATCGACCCATACACAAATCAGTTTTTATTACATAATTAAAGAAAGAATATTTGATGTATTTAAACAAAAATCCTACAGTTTAATAACAGCATCGCCAAAAGGATCACTATATAAACACTTAATAAAGGAATATCAATTACAAACATATCTGACGAAGTTTTTATTTTCATAAAAGGAAAAAAATAGTGCTTTGAAAATTTAACAAATATTTGCCTCTTTGTTTTTTGTTTGTTTTGTTTGTTTGCTTTTTTACACCTCTTCATCTGTGTGCTTGCACTAAGTTCGACCAGGCATTGGCATACGAACCCATGACCTATCAGCTTTAAAACTGATAATTTATCCTGTGTACCATCTATACCAATTGATAAAACAGCTGATCCTATATGTTACACGTATATGTGAGAAAGAAATGTGTTGTCAGCTCAGTTTCATTGCACAGTTAGACAGATGGATCGCTATCATAACTGCAATCTCATATCGTCGTTGAACTAAGTAAAACTCGTATTTGAATTGTTTATGTTTTACAGGAGACGAAAAAAACTGTATTGGTACAAGCTGATTCAGTGAATAAAGTCATTTTAAACTGGTGAATAGTATTTATCAATAACTGAATCTGAATTAAAGAAATGTCATTTACGAGTATTTCACTGTGGAAATCTGAATTAAACTTTACTTCATTTAGTATGACCAGTAGACCTACATTGTTTTTCAAATTACCCTGAAACTTAAATCTAGCCATGTAAGGTGTATCATATTATAAACACTGCCAGTCTCAATTGTGTCCTGGGCCCTGTTCCACAACACAATCTTAGTGCTAAGATCACCTTAAGTGAATAACTATATTATGTATTTGAGGTGATCATAACGCTAAGATCGCTTCATGGAACGAGGCCCTGAATTAGTTAGCGTACTTGCCATGTGTACTTGTACTCATGTTTAACTGTTAAGCCGCGCATATGGTCAGGTGCCCTTTGCTGGACCAGAAATTCCTCATTAAAATTAATAAAATAAACATGTCTTGCCCAATCAGTAAGGGACCAACAGCATAAAGGTTGTTCAGTTTATCTGACTGTTAATCTGCTGTTGGTAAAAAAATTGAAAGTGACCTGCAAGGGCCTAAACTGGTAAACAATGGTTAGGGAACACTTCTCCGGACAATATTTTGTTTTTAAATTGCTTAAATCGGGAGCAGTTCAACAAAGCCTCCTCTCCATCCCCACCCCACACATTTTCTTGACAAGGCTGCAACATGTAAGGGTCAAATTTTAAAACTGTATTTTCTAGAAATGACGATTTGTAATGTTCATTAGTATTATCTGCTACATTCAAGAACGTAACACAATAATGAATTTATTTTAAAAATGACCAAAGAAAACATTTTCACTAGCGATTGCTGGATGGTTACAGTAAATGTCTTTGTAAAACTGGCCCCGGGTCACGAATAGATTAGGTGTGTCAACGTTTTAATAAACCTTGTATATTAGATCTTAAATGTTACATAGTAGGTTTCCTATCGGGTGGCTGTCTGCCACTTTTTAGGGTGTATAACAATATAATGTGTATACAATTGTTCATTGTCCATTTAACTAACAAGAATATTCATCAATGGTTTAGAAAATGTGTCTTTATAGGTAGTACTAAACCAAATAACTTCCGGCTGGGTCAAAGTTCGAGGTGCACCCAACTTTTGATAGAGAAGTGAACACCACAAGTCCTGTGATTGGTTATAAATGTGAGTGTGTTGGTTGTAAAAAAAATTAGTTTCATCTGGGCTAAAAATGTATGCAATTTTATTTCATCTAGTGCCACTGTGTCAAGTAGCCTTGTGCTTGGAACATGTATGGGGTACCTGTAAAAAAAAGTACTCAAATTTTGTGCGGAACTAGGGTAGTCATAGACGCTACCCGTTATCTCAGAAATGAGCAGCTTGACACCGACTTTTTTGTGATTCACTTTAAGGGTGAGGGGTGGTAGTATTTATATCCGTGGCGTTTATGTCGATTGATACGTTGCAGGTAGGAGTTTTAGCCACATATGTTACTATTGTCGTCTATGGGATTTGATTTGGTAGTATACACCCTATAGCACATATTCAGTGCATAATAAAAAATATTATGATTTTGTAATTTTATTTAATTAAACTATACTGGTTGATTAATTAGCTGTCACTGGACCACGCAAGTTCACAATCACCTTGACCTTGACACTAATCACTGTACATGGCTCTGAATGGAGTTTGAATCAAAGTTAGCACTGAGGAAAAGTTGGTTTTGGCCTATAATTCATACTGTAAATATTCAATAATTTCTTTTTATATGGTATTTGACTTGCCATATACAACTGCTCTTAAATATGGTGTTATATATAGGCAACCTGAATTAAGATTTTAATAGCAATTTATTTTTATATTAAAAATAGCATGTGTCAATAGTGGGTTAATGTTTTTAGTTTCCATTAACATAGTTAATTTTTCATGTATGCAATTCTGAAAACTCAAATTTGTAAAGAACTTGATTTTTATTGTCATTTTGACATATTTATAGGGTGCTAAGCTATATTTTAGACAAGTTTGTAGTTTTATGCAAAATTTAAAATAAATTTAATGAAAAACTTCACCAAAGACATAATTAAATTTGTTGTCACTATTGTGCCTTCTGTTCTTAGTTATGCATAACAATAATCTTGTTAAACATACCTTTAGATCTCCAGATCAAATATTTTTTTTAATAATCACTTAGTTTGCTCTCATGAAGACCATTTTAGGTTTATACCGGATTCAGAACCAGTTTTTTTCAGATTTGATTATCTGCCTTGGAGTAAGTTGGTAATTTATTTTATTGTTAAAGCTGTATTACCCAATGTTACTAGCTAAATAAAATGCTGGATTACTGATTGTAGAAATGCATCCAATATACATATTGTATTGATCTGGATTAGAAAATAATGCAATAAAATAGATGTTCGGGTAATTATGTCATTTAAAAGTAGTTTTTTTTAAGTAATTAATCAAAAATAAATGTGTGAAAGCTGGATGATAATTCCAGATATCACAAATATTAAAAGCTCCAACTACAGTAGGCTACAAATAAAATATAGTCAGGAATATGGGTGGTTCCCAATGGTTTTGATGGTTCATTATGAAAATCAGCATGGCCGATGGATTTGAAATTCCCACACCTGGTAACTTGAAGACGGCCACACCCTGCATATTGGATTTCCTCCCAACACAAATGTCCAGAACATTAAGTTATTACTTCATACAGGTACAGTCATGTTGGTGTTTCCTTCCTCAGACAGTGTATTTTTTTAATACTGATATTTCTTTGATGTACCTGTTCAGGTCTCCTAATCTAGGGGTCAGTCAAGTGCATGTGTTTTAATGGGATACTTTAAAGGAGTAGAGGTACTCTGACTATCTTTGTTGTTTCTACATATATACCTGAGTACACACACCAAACTGACAGTAAATATCTTCAGGAGTTTTATTTTAACACATTTTGTTGTTTAATATGACATATTGCATTTGTACAAAACTGTATACAATATATATGCCTTTTGAGGTGTACATTATATTAGGTTGCACTGTAGAAACAACAGTTCCAGTGAGGCTGTCACTTTATGTCAGAATACACCAGTTCCTGGTTGTCATAAAAACACATAGAAGGACACTTTTTGAAAAATGTATATTATCAGTATAGGTAGTACTAAACCAAATAACTTCCGGCTGGGTCAAAGTTCGAGGTGCACCCAACTTTTGATAGAGAAGTGAACACCACAAGTCCTGTGATTGGTTATAAATGTGAGTGTGTTGGTTGTAAAAAAAATTAGTTTCATCTGGGCTAAAAATGTATGCAATTTTATTTCATCTAGTGCCACTGTGTCAAGTAGCCTTGTGCTTGGAACATGTATGGGGTACCTGTAAAAAAAAGTACTCAAATTTTGTGCGGAACTAGGGTAGTCATAGACGCTACCCGTTATCTCAGAAATGAGCAGCTTGACACCGACTTTTTTGTGATTCACTTTAAGGGTGAGGGGTGGTAGTATTTATATCCGTGGCGTTTATGTCGATTGATACGTTGCAGGTAGGAGTTTTAGCCACATATGTTACTATTGTCGTCTATGGGATTTGATTTGGTAGTATACACCCTTAAGAGATTATCCACAAATATTTTCAAAGTAATACCTTTCGTTTTATCGGACCATACTTGTCTCACGGAATAAACTAAAATGTTTAAAATCTGGGAAATGATTCATAGGTTCAACAACATTTACTTCATCCCAAGGTTAC
>NW_024536743.1:0-9641 GCF_016097555.1 Gigantopelta aegis | reverse complement strand
AATTACCGAAAAAAACTATTTTTAAATGACAAAATTACCCGAACATCTATTTTCTTGCATTATTTTCTAATCCGGATGAATACAATATGTACATTAGATGTATTCCTACAATCTGTAATCCAGCATTTTATTTAGCTAGTAACATTAGGTAATACAGCTTTAACAATAAAATAAATTATCAACTTAATCCAAGGCAGATAATCAAATCTGTGATTATTAAGAAACAAAAATGATCTGGAGATCTAAGTATATGTTTAACAACCTTATTGTTATGTACAAATAAGAACAGAAGGCACAATAGTGACAACAAATTTAATTATGTTTTTGGTAAAGATTTTCTTCAAATTTACTTTAAATTTTGCATAAAACTACAAATTTGTCTAAAATATAACTTAGCACCCTATAAATATGTCAAAATGACAATAAAAATCAACTTCTTTACAAATTTGAGTTTTCAGAATTTCATACATAAAAAATTAACAATGTTAATGGAAACTAAAGACATTAACCCACTATTGGCACATGCTATTCTTAATATAAAAATAAATTGCTATTAAAATCTTAGTTCAGGTTGCCTATATATAATACCATATTTAAGAGCAGTTGTATATGGCAAGTCAAATACCATGTAAAAAGAAATTATTGAAATCTTTACAGTATGAATTATAGGCCAAAACCAACTTTTCTTCAGTGCTAACTTTGATTCAAACTCCATTCAGAGCCATGTACAGAGATTATTGTCAAGGTCAGGGTCATTGTGAACTTGCATGATCGAGTGATGGCTAATTAATCAACCAGTATAGTTTAATTAAATAAAATGACAAAATCATAATATTTTTTATTATGCACTGAATATGTGCTATAGGGTGTACACTACCAAATCAAATCCCATAGACGACAATAGTAACATATACGGCTAAAACTCCTACCTGCAACGTATCAACCGACATAAACGCCACGGATATAAATACTACCACCCCTTACACTTAAAGTGAATCAGAAAAAATGGGGGTCAAGCTGCTCGTTTCTGAGATAACGGGTAGCGTCTATGACTACCCTAGTTTCGCACAAAATTTGAGTACTTTTTTTTACAGGTACCCCATACATGTTTCAAGCACAAGGCTACTTGACACATTGGTACTAGATGAAATAAAATTGCACATTTATTTTACCCAGATGAAACTATTATTTTTTACAACCAACACACTCACATTTATAACCAATCACAGGACTTGTGGTGTTCACTTCTCTATCAAAAGTTCGGTGCACCTCGAACTTTGACCCAGCCGGAAGTTATTTGGTATTGAACTACCTATACTGATAACATACATTTTTCAAAAAGTGTCCAGCTATGTGTCTTTATAACAACCAGGATCTGGTGTATTCTGACATAAACTGACAACCTCACTGAAACTGTTGTTTCTACAGTGCAACCTAATATAATGCACCCCTCAAAAAGCATATATATTGCATATATAGTTTTGTACAAATGCAATATGTCATATTAAACAACAAAATGTTTTAAAATAAAACTCCTGAAGATATTTACTTTCAGTTGGGTGTGTGTACTCAGTTATATATGTAGAGACAACAAAGATAGTCAGAGTACCTCTACCCCTTTAAAGAATTCCATTAAAACACATGCACTTGATTGACCCCTAGATTATGAAGACCTTAACAGGCACATCAAAGAAATATCAGTATTAAAAAAATACACTGTCTGAGGAAGGAAACACAAACATGACTGTACCTGTATGAAGTAATGACTTAATGTCCTGAACATTAGTGTTGGGAGGAAATCCTGTATGCTGGGTGTGGGTGTCTTTAAGTTACCAGGTGTGGGAATTTCAAATCCATCGGCCATGCTGATTTTCATAATGAACCATCAAAACCAATGGCAGCCACCAATATTCCTGACTATATTTTATTTATAGCCTACTGTAGTTGGAGGTTTTAATAGTTGTGATATCTGGAATAATCATGCACCTTTAACACATTTATTTTGGATTAATTACCGAAAAAAACTATTTTTAAATGACAAAATTACCCGAACATCTATTTTCTTGCATTATTTTCTAATCCGGATGAATACAATATGTACATTAGATGTATTCCTACAATCTGTAATCCAGCATTTTATTTAGCTAGTAACATTAGGTAATACAGCTTTAACAATAAAATAAATTATCAACTTAATCCAAGGCAGATAATCAAATCTGAAAAAATTGGTTCTGAATCTAGTATAAACTCAAAATGCTTTTCATGAGAGCTAACTAAGTGATTATTAAGAAACAAAAATGATCTGGAGATCTAAGTATATGTTTAACAACCTTATTGTTATGTACAAATAAGAACAGAAGGCACAATAGTGACAACAAATTTAATTATGTTTTTGGTAAAGATTTTCTTCAAATTTACTTTAAATTTTGCATAAAACTACAAATTTGTCTAAAATATAACTTAGCACCCTATAAATATGTCAAAATGACAATAAAAATCAACTTCTTTACAAATTTGAGTTTTCAGAATTTCATACATAAAAAATTAACAATGTTAATGGAAACTAAAGACATTAACCCACTATTGGCACATGCTATTTTTAATATAAAAATAAATTGCTATTAAAATCTTAGTTCAGGTTGCCTATATATAATACCATATTTAAGAGCAGTTGTATATGGCAAGTCAAATACCATGTAAAAAGAAATTATTGAAATCTTTACAGTATGAATTATAGGCCAAAACCAACTTTTCTTCAGTGCTAACTTTGATTCAAACTCCATTCAGAGCCATGTACAGAGATTATTGTCAAGGTCAGGGTCATTGTGAACTTGCATGATCGAGTGATGGCTAATTAATCAACCAGTATAGTTTAATTAAATAAAATGACAAAATCATAATATTTTTTATTATGCACTGAATATGTGCTATAGGGTGTACACTACCAAATCAAATCCCATAGACGACAATAGTAACATATACGGCTAAAACTCCTACCTGCAACGTATCAACCGACATAAACGCCACGGATATAAATACTACCACCCCTTACACTTAAAGTGAATCAGAAAAAATGGGGGTCAAGCTGCTCGTTTCTGAGATAACGGGTAGCGTCTATGACTACCCTAGTTTCGCACAAAATTTGAGTACTTTTTTTTACAGGTACCCCATACATGTTTCAAGCACAAGGCTACTTGACACATTGGTACTAGATGAAATAAAATTGCACATTTATTTTACCCAGATGAAACTATTATTTTTTACAACCAACACACTCACATTTATAACCAATCACAGGACTTGTGGTGTTCACTTCTCTATCAAAAGTTCGGTGCACCTCGAACTTTGACCCAGCCGGAAGTTATTTGGTATTGAACTACCTATACTGATAACATACATTTTTCAAAAAGTGTCCAGCTATGTGTCTTTATGACAACCAGGATCTGGTGTATTCTGACATAAACTGACAACCTCACTGAAACTGTTGTTTCTACAGTGCAACCTAATATAATGTACCCCTCAAAAAGCATATATATTGCATATATAGTTTTGTACAAATGCAATATGTCATATTAAACAACAAAATGTTTTAAAATAAAACTCCTGAAGATATTTACTTTCAGTTGGGTGTGTGTACTCAGTTATATATGTAGAGACAACAAAGATAGTCAGAGTACCTCTACCCCTTTAAAGAATTCCATTAAAACACATGCACTTGATTGACCCCTAGATTATGAAGACCTTAACAGGCACATCAAAGAAATATCAGTATTAAAAAAATACACTGTCTGAGGAAGGAAACACAAACATGACTGTACCTGTATGAAGTAATGACTTAATGTCCTGAACATTAGTGTTGGGAGGAAATCCTGTATGCTGGGTGTGGGTGTCTTTAAGTTACCAGGTGTGGGAATTTCAAATCCATCGGCCATGCTGATTTTCATAATGAACCATCAAAACCAATGGCAGCCACCAATATTCCTGACTATATTTTATTTATAGCCTACTGTAGTTGGAGGTTTTAATAGTTGTGATATCTGGAATAATCATGCAGCTTTAACACATTTATTTTGGATTAATTACCGAAAAAAACTATTTTTAAATGACAAAATTACCCGAACATCTATTTTCTTGCATTATTTTCTAATCCGGATGAATACAATATGTACATTAGATGTATTCCTACAATCTGTAATCCAGCATTTTATTTAGCTAGTAACATTAGGTAATACAGCTTTAACAATAAAATAAATTATCAACTTAATCCAAGGCAGATAATCAAATCTGAAAAAATTGGTTCTGAATCTAGTATAAACTCAAAATGCTTTTCATGAGAGCTAACTAAGTGATTATTAAGAAACAAAAATGATCTGGAGATCTAAGTATATGTTTAACAACCTTATTGTTATGTACAAATAAGAACAGAAGGCACAATAGTGACAACAAATTTAATTATGTTTTTGGTAAAGATTTTCTTCAAATTTACTTTAAATTTTGCATAAAACTACAAATTTGTCTAAAATATAACTTAGCACCCTATAAATATGTCAAAATGACAATAAAAATCAACTTCTTTACAAATTTGAGTTTTCAGAATTTCATACATAAAAAATTAACAATGTTAATGGAAACTAAAGACATTAACCCACTATTGGCACATGCTATTTTAATATAAAAATAAATTGCTATTAAAATCTTAGTTCAGGTTGCCTATATATAATACCATATTTAAGAGCAGTTGTATATGGCAAGTCAAATACCATGTAAAAAGAAATTATTGAAATCTTTACAGTATGAATTATAGGCCAAAACCAACTTTTCTTCAGTGCTAACTTTGATTCAAACTCCATTCAGAGCCATGTACAGAGATTATTGTCAAGGTCAGGGTCATTGTGAACTTGCATGATCGAGTGATGGCTAATTAATCAACCAGTATAGTTTAATTAAATAAAATGACAAAATCATAATATTTTTTATTATGCACTGAATATGTGCTATAGGGTGTACACTACCAAATCAAATCCCATAGACGACAATAGTAACATATACGGCTAAAACTCCTACCTGCAACGTATCAACCGACATAAACGCCACGGATATAAATACTACCACCCCTTACACTTAAAGTGAATCAGAAAAAATGGGGGTCAAGCTGCTCGTTTCTGAGATAACGGGTAGCGTCTATGACTACCCTAGTTTCGCACAAAATTTGAGTACTTTTTTTTACAGGTACCCCATACATGTTTCAAGCACAAGGCTACTTGACACATTGGTACTAGATGAAATAAAATTGCACATTTATTTTACCCAGATGAAACTATTATTTTTTACAACCAACACACTCACATTTATAACCAATCACAGGACTTGTGGTGTTCACTTCTCTATCAAAAGTTCGGTGCACCTCGAACTTTGACCCAGCCGGAAGTTATTTGGTATTGAACTACCTATACTGATAACATACATTTTTCAAAAAGTGTCCAGCTATGTGTCTTTATGACAACCAGGATCTGGTGTATTCTGACATAAACTGACAACCTCACTGAAACTGTTGTTTCTACAGTGCAACCTAATATAATGTACCCCTCAAAAAGCATATATATTGCATATATAGTTTTGTACAAATGCAATATGTCATATTAAACAACAAAATGTTTTAAAATAAAACTCCTGAAGATATTTACTTTCAGTTGGGTGTGTGTACTCAGTTATATATGTAGAGACAACAAAGATAGTCAGAGTACCTCTACCCCTTTAAAGAATTCCATTAAAACACATGCACTTGATTGACCCCTAGATTATGAAGACCTTAACAGGCACATCAAAGAAATATCAGTATTAAAAAAATACACTGTCTGAGGAAGGAAACACAAACATGACTGTACCTGTATGAAGTAATGACTTAATGTCCTGAACATTAGTGTTGGGAGGAAATCCTGTATGCTGGGTGTGGGTGTCTTTAAGTTACCAGGTGTGGGAATTTCAAATCCATCGGCCATGCTGATTTTCATAATGAACCATCAAAACCAATGGCAGCCACCAATATTCCTGACTATATTTTATTTATAGCCTACTGTAGTTGGAGGTTTTAATAGTTGTGATATCTGGAATAATCATGCAGCTTTAACACATTTATTTTTTAATTACCGAAAAAAACTATTTTTAAATGACAAAATTACCCGAACATCTATTTTCTTGCATTATTTTCTAATCCGGATGAATACAATATGTACATTAGATGTATTCCTACAATCTGTAATCCAGCATTTTATTTAGCTAGTAACATTAGGTAATACAGCTTTAACAATAAAATAAATTATCAACTTAATCCAAGGCAGATAATCAAATCTGAAAAAATTGGTTCTGAATCTAGTATAAACTCAAAATGCTTTTCATGAGAGCTAACTAAGTGATTATTAAGAAACAAAAATGATCTGGAGATCTAAGTATATGTTTAACAACCTTATTGTTATGTACAAATAAGAACAGAAGGCACAATAGTGACAACAAATTTAATTATGTTTTTGGTAAAGATTTTCTTCAAATTTACTTTAAATTTTGCATAAAACTACAAATTTGTCTAAAATATAACTTAGCACCCTATAAATATGTCAAAATGACAATAAAAATCAACTTCTTTACAAATTTGAGTTTTCAGAATTTCATACATAAAAAATTAACAATGTTAATGGAAACTAAAGACATTAACCCACTATTGGCACATGCTATTTTAATATAAAAATAAATTGCTATTAAAATCTTAGTTCAGGTTGCCTATATATAATACCATATTTAAGAGCAGTTGTATATGGCAAGTCAAATACCATGTAAAAAGAAATTATTGAAATCTTTACAGTATGAATTATAGGCCAAAACCAACTTTTCTTCAGTGCTAACTTTGATTCAAACTCCATTCAGAGCCATGTACAGAGATTATTGTCAAGGTCAGGGTCATTGTGAACTTGCATGATCGAGTGATGGCTAATTAATCAACCAGTATAGTTTAATTAAATAAAATGACAAAATCATAATATTTTTTATTATGCACTGAATATGTGCTATAGGGTGTACACTACCAAATCAAATCCCATAGACGACAATAGTAACATATACGGCTAAAACTCCTACCTGCAACGTATCAACCGACATAAACGCCACGGATATAAATACTACCACCCCTTACACTTAAAGTGAATCAGAAAAAATGGGGGTCAAGCTGCTCGTTTCTGAGATAACGGGTAGCGTCTATGACTACCCTAGTTTCGCACAAAATTTGAGTACTTTTTTTTACAGGTACCCCATACATGTTTCAAGCACAAGGCTACTTGACACATTGGTACTAGATGAAATAAAATTGCACATTTATTTTACCCAGATGAAACTATTATTTTTTACAACCAACACACTCACATTTATAACCAATCACAGGACTTGTGGTGTTCACTTCTCTATCAAAAGTTCGGTGCACCTCGAACTTTGACCCAGCCGGAAGTTATTTGGTATTGAACTACCTATACTGATAACATACATTTTTCAAAAAGTGTCCAGCTATGTGTCTTTATAACAACCAGGATCTGGTGTATTCTGACATAAACTGACAACCTCACTGAAACTGTTGTTTCTACAGTGCAACCTAATATAATGTACCCCTCAAAAAGCATATATATTGCATATATAGTTTTGTACAAATGCAATATGTCATATTAAACAACAAAATGTTTTAAAATAAAACTCCTGAAGATATTTACTTTCAGTTGGGTGTGTGTACTCAGTTATATATGTAGAGACAACAAAGATAGTCAGAGTACCTCTACCCCTTTAAAGAATTCCATTAAAACACATGCACTTGATTGACCCCTAGATTATGAAGACCTTAACAGGCACATCAAAGAAATATCAGTATTAAAAAAATACACTGTCTGAGGAAGGAAACACAAACATGACTGTACCTGTATGAAGTAATGACTTAATGTCCTGAACATTAGTGTTGGGAGGAAATCCTGTATGCTGGGTGTGGGTGTCTTTAAGTTACCAGGTGTGGGAATTTCAAATCCATCGGCCATGCTGATTTTCATAATGAACCATCAAAACCAATGGCAGCCACCAATATTCCTGACTATATTTTATTTATAGCCTACTGTAGTTGGAGGTTTTAATAGTTGTGATATCTGGAATAATCATGCACCTTTAACACATTTATTTTGGATTAATTACCGAAAAAAACTATTTTTAAATGACAAAATTACCCGAACATCTATTTTCTTGCATTATTTTCTAATCCGGATGAATACAATATGTACATTAGATGTATTCCTACAATCTGTAATCCAGCATTTTATTTAGCTAGTAACATTAGGTAATACAGCTTTAACAATAAAATAAATTATCAACTTAATCCAAGGCAGATAATCAAATCTGAAAAAATTGGTTCTGAATCTAGTATAAACTCAAAATGCTTTTCATGAGAGCTAACTAAGTGATTATTAAGAAACAAAAATGATCTGGAGATCTAAGTATATGTTTAACAACCTTATTGTTATGTACAAATAAGAACAGAAGGCACAATAGTGACAACAAATTTAATTATGTTTTTGGTAAAGATTTTCTTCAAATTTACTTTAAATTTTGCATAAAACTACAAATTTGTCTAAAATATAACTTAGCACCCTATAAATATGTCAAAATGACAATAAAAATCAACTTCTTTACAAATTTGAGTTTTCAGAATTTCATACATAAAAAATTAACAATGTTAATGGAAACTAAAGACATTAACCCACTATTGGCACATGCTATTCTTAATATAAAAATAAATTGCTATTAAAATCTTAGTTCAGGTTGCCTATATATAATACCATATTTAAGAGCAGTTGTATATGGCAAGTCAAATACCATGTAAAAAGAAATTATTGAAATCTTTACAGTATGAATTATAGGCCAAAACCAACTTTTCTTCAGTGCTAACTTTGATTCAAACTCCATTCAGAGCCATGTACAGAGATTATTGTCAAGGTCAGGGTCATTGTGAACTTGCATGATCGAGTGATGGCTAATTAATCAACCAGTATAGTTTAATTAAATAAAATGACAAAATCATAATATTTTTTATTATGCACTGAATATGTGCTATAGGGTGTACACTACCAAATCAAATCCCATAGACGACAATAGTAACATATACGGCTAAAACTCCTACCTGCAACGTATCAACCGACATAAACGCCACGGATATAAATACTACCACCCCTTACACTTAAAGTGAATCAGAAAAAATGGGGGTCAAGCTGCTCGTTTCTGAGATAACGGGTAGCGTCTATGACTACCCTAGTTTCGCACAAAATTTGAGTACTTTTTTTTACAGGTACCCCATACATGTTTCAAGCACAAGGCTACTTGACACATTGGTACTAGATGAAATAAAATTGCACATTTATTTTACCCAGATGAAACTATTATTTTTTACAACCAACACACTCACATTTATAACCAATCACAGGACTTGTGGTGTTCACTTCTCTATCAAAAGTTCGGTGCACCTCGAACTTTGACCCAGCCGGAAGTTATTTGGTATTGAACTACCTATACTGATAACATACATTTTTCAAAAAGTGTCCAGCTATGTGTCTTTATAACAACCAGGA
>NW_024536742.1:0-7361 GCF_016097555.1 Gigantopelta aegis | reverse complement strand
TGCCACTATAGCTGTCGCCAGGAAAATAATACAAGTCCAACAGCAGGACTACTTGCGCGGTGAAACTTCAGGATTTTGGACAACCAAATGGGAAGGATAAACTACACTAATGCATTCCAATGATATACATATTAAAGCAATGCTCGGTAAGTATCGGTATGTCACCCTTTAAACTGAGAGTATACAGAGGCTGTGTTAAAACACCTACACAGTGCCTGGCCATGGCCAATTTTTAAGCAATGGAAACTTGAGGGACACCAACTTCAAAATGTAATAACTTTATCAAATTTTGGAAGTCTTCATTACAATGAGCAGCTATTTTTCTTCTACATAGGTTTCTATCTGCACAGTGTTGTCTTGGAAAGATTTTGAAATATTTAAAGCGAAAAAACAAAAAAAATCAATCATGAGATTTTACTTCATTGTTAATTAAATATTAAAACTTAAATTTAAATTTGTGAAAACAAAAAAAAATCTTAAAACTGTAAAATTTTGCCTTTTAGATATGATGAAAGTGGAGGCTTAGTAAAGATATGGTGACTGAATTCATGATCCATTATTAGAAATGTGTCAGAGGGATGGTGAAAGTCACACAAATTGGGGCCATTTGCCAACAAATGTTTACACACTAATTCAGGGAAATTAGACATGATAGGCCTCATATTCAATTTTGACCTGCTGTTATTTACTTAATCTACTTCATTTACGGTATTAGACATGTAGCCACTTTGTGTAAAAGGCAAAACAGTCCATATAAATGCATAATTAATATGAATATGCCCTACAGATATTACTTAGGTATAACACCATAATATTTTTTTTGTTGACGACAACTTTGAAAATGAAGATTTTGTCACAAAATGCTGATATAAAATCCTAACCAAGAGGTACTTGCACCATATTTTTCAGTTTCCAGTGATAACTGTTAACAAGTGTAGTCCATGTGCCAGTGTCTGGGATACCTCAGTGTAGTATTTCTTGATTGGAAGGATGTTTGTAGTAATGAAACCACTGAATATGCATTATGGATTATTCTGCCATATGTATTACAAGCCAAATGTTAACCTTTTTGGCACATTTTCTGCAATAAACTTGACAAGTATACCAGCATCTGATTACTGAAACACAATAAATACATTCAGACAGCATAGAATATTAGCCTATTAGATTTTCTAAGGATAAAAGACCATTTCTGAAAAATGAATTCTGAATGTGTGTAATTTACATAAATGTAGGTGAAATGTATTATAGAGTACCTTAAACTCTTGTTAAAAACTGGATACTATTTATTTAAAGTGTTTAATTACATTTAGTAGTGATATATTCATTATATTTAGATCTTCTGTCCAATTGCAATAATTGAGAAACTCTTTAAAATTCAATATGTAAAAAAAAATCAAAATCTCAATATTGACTAACAAAATCCAACTTTTGCTCTTTTTACCAAATTATTAGCAGTCAAAACCTGTTTTCAAAAAAAAATATTGCAACAACCTGTAGTAACATCAGAGGTCATTTTATGCTATTTTGGAGGATATTGAAATTTAAAAGTTGAAACTTTTAATTTTAATTTTAATAAATTCAAAAAAAAAAGTTTTTTAATTTAATAAAATATTTAGAAATAAAATAAATTAGTTTTTCATATTCCTTGTGGTATGCACAATCAGTCTGTGTAATTTCACCTCTCTGGTTATAATACTTTCATCAGAATCAAGCATTTAAACCGGTTGTAATGTGTGAAACTATATCAGGCCTCAGACCACAATTAATTTCGCTATATGTTTCTATATAGCCTTAGTGGCTATAACATTTTTATTAATATCAGCAGGCCCGTGAAGTTTGTATGTAACCTTTGCCTGCATGGGGGACACACACCCTGAAAAGGAACAACCCCTGTTGTCCAGCTCTTTCTCCCAGCATATTGGTTTAAACAGACACACCCTATAAACCAGGGCCGGAGTACACCCATTTTTTACACAAAAAAGCACTACTTTTGCATGGGCCGGAATTACCACAAACAAAGTCTTCAATGTCAACGTCCCTAGTTACACATGTTTACAAACTACATGCTATCCCCTGTCACTTCAGTCAAAACAGTTGCCACTTTCATAGCTGTCTGCCATGAAATATCACAGTCAAAACAGCAGACTACTTGCGCGGTGAAACTTCCGGATTTTGGACAACCAAATGGGAGATAACTGTAATCTGAGGCCTATCAGTCCATTTTTTCCCCTAAAAACTGGCCCACACTAATGCATTCCAATGATATACATATTAAAGCAATGCTCGGTAAGTATCGGTATGTCACCTTTAAACTGAGAGTATACAGAGGCGGTGTTAAAACACCTACCACAGTGCCTTGCAATGGCCAATTTTAGCAATGGAAACTTGAGGGACACCAACTTCAAAAATGTAATAACTTTATCAAATTTTGGAATTTCTTCATACAATGAGCAGCTATTTTTTTCTCTACATATGTTCTATCTGCACAGTGTGTCTGGGAAAGATTTTGAAATTTTAAGGAAAAAAAAATCAATCATTAGATTTTACTTCATTTTTAATTAAATATTAAAACTTAAATTTAAATTTTGAAAAACAAAAAAATCTAAACTGTAAAATTTTGCATTTAGATATGATAAGTGGAGGCTTAGTAACGATATGGTGACTGAATCATGATCCATTATTAGAAATGTGTCAGAGGGATGGTGAAAGTCACAAAATTGGGCCATTTGCAACAAATGTTTACACACTAATTTCAGGGAAAATTAGACATGATAGGCCTCATATTCAATTTTGACCTGCTGTATTTACTTAATCTACTTCATTTACTGTATTAGACATGTAGCCACTTTGGTAAAAGGCAAAACAGTCCATATAAATGCATATTAATATGAATATGCCTACAGATATTACTAGGTATACACCATAATATTTTTTTTGTTGACGACAACTTGAAAAATGAAGATTTTGTCACAAAATGCTGATATAAATCCTACCAAAGAGGTACTTGCACCATATTTTTCAGTTTTCCAGTGATAACTGTTAACAAGTGTAGTCATGTGCCAGTGTCTGGGATACCTCAGTGTAGTATTTCTTGATTGGAAGGATGTTTGTAGTAATGACCACTGAATATGCATTATGGATTATTCTGCCATATTGTATTACAAGCCAAATGTTAACCTTTTTGGCACATTTTCTGCAATAAACTTGACACAGTATACCAGCATCTGATTACTGAACACAATAAATACATTCAGACAGCATAGAATATTAGCCTATTAGATTTTCTAAGGATAAAAGACCATTTCTGAAAAATGACTGAAATGTGTAATTTACATAAATGTAGGTGAAATGTATTATTAGAGTACTTAATCTTTGTTAAAAACTGTATACTATTTATTTTAAAGTGTTTAATTACATTTAGTAGTGATATATTCATTATATTTAGATCTTCTGTCCAATTGCAATATTGAGAAACTCTTTAAAATTCAATATGTAAAAAAAATCAAAATCTCAATATTGACTAACAAAATCCAACTTTTGCTCTTTTTTACCAAATTATTAGCTCAAAAACTGTTTAAAAAATATTTGCAACAACCTGTAGTAACATCAGAGGTCATTTTATGTGCTATTTTGGAGGATATTGAAATTTAAAAGTTGAAACTTTTAATTTTAATTTTTAATAAATTCAAAAAAAAATGTTTTTTAATTTTAATAAAATATTTAGAAAATAAATAAATTAGTTTTCATATTCCTTGTGGTATGCACAATCAGTCTGTGTAATTTCACCTCTCTGGTTATAATACTTTCATCAGAATCAAGCATTTAACCGGTTTTGTAATGTGTGAACTATATAGGGGCCTCAGACCACAATTAATTTCCCGCTATATGTTGGCCCACACTAATGGCTCCAACATTTTATTTAATAGCAATGCTCGTTAAGTATCGGTATGTACCTTTGCCTGAGAGGGGACACAGAGGCTGTGAAAAGGGACTACCACAGTTGTTGCCATAGGCCAATTCTAGCAGCTGGAAATTGGTTGGACACAGACTTCAAAATCTAAAACCAGGCTGGAGTATCCCATTTTTGGAATTCTAGCCACTACAATTGCATGGGCCCGCTATTTTTTCAAACAAGTACATATGTCAACAAGTTGCACATGTTTGTCTGGAAAGATTTTGAAAATATTTCAGGAAAAAAAATCAATCACTTCATAGTTATTTCTGCCATGAAACTATAATCACAGTCAAACAGCAGACTACTTGCGCGGTGAAACTTCCGGATTTTTGGCAAACCAAAAAGATAACTGTAACTGAGGCCTATCAGTCATTTTTTCCCCTGAAAAACCTGGACCACTTGCATTCCAATGATATACATATTAAAGCAATGCTGGGTCAAGTACGGTATGTCACCTTTAAACTAAGATTATACAGAGGCTGTGTAAAACACCTACCACATTGCCTTGCCATTTGCCAATTTTTTAGCAATGGCAATCTTTCAGGGACAATCGGCACTTCAAAATGTAATATTTTGATCAAATTATTTACTATTTCTACTTACATTTACAGCTATTTTTGTCTTCTACTTTGTTCTAAAGGCAAAACAGTTGTCTTGGTAAATGCATTTTAATATGAATAGGAAAAAAAAATCAATCTTAGATTTACACCATAATTTTAATTTTGTTGACGAACTTTGAAATTTAGAATTTTGTCACAAAACTATAAAAAAATCTAAAACTGTAAAATTTTGCATTTTAGATATGATAACAGGTGGAGTGCTTAGTTCTAAGATATGGTGACTGAATTCATGATTGTAAGGATTATTAGAAATGTGTCAGAGGGATGGGGAAAGTCACAAATTATGGGGCCATTTGCAACAAAAATGTTAACCTAATTTTGGGAAAATTTTCTGAGAATACTCATATTCAATTTACCACATGCTGTACTGAACACAATAATACTTCAGCGACAGCATAGAATATTAGCCTATTTGATTTTCTAAGGATAAAAGATGTCCATTAAATGACAAAATAATATGAAATATGCCCTACAGATATTACTTAAATGTAGGTGAATAATATTTTTTTTTTGTTGACGACAATCTTGAAAAAAAGATTTTATCACACAAATTGCTGATATAAATACATTTAGAGTAGTTGCACCATATTTTTATTCATTATCCATTTAGATCTTCTGTCCAAATTGCAATCATTGCCGCGGGTTTGTCTTTACCTCAGTGTAATATGTTAAAAAAACTCAAAATCTCAATAGTAATGACCACAAATCCAACTTTTGCTATTTTTTACCATAATTATTAGCTCAAAACTGTTAAAAAATATTGCAACAAAACAGTAGTAACATAGAGGTTGACATTTATGCTATTTTGGAGGATATTGAAACAAAAAGTTGAAACTTTTTTAACAGTTAATTTTTAATAAATTCAAAAAAAAAGTTTTTTTAATTTAATAAAAATATTTGTAGAAAAATGAATAAATTGTTTTCATTACATCCTTGTGGTATGACAATCAGTCTGTGTAATTTCACTTAATCTCTGGTTATAATACTTCTCATCAGAATCAAGCATGTAACCGGTGTAAATGTGAACTATATCATGCCTCAGACCACAATTATTTCGCTATATGTTAGATCTATATAGTTCCTTAGTGGCTATAACATTTTTATTAATATCAGCAGGCCCGTTCAGTTTGTATGTACCTTTGCCTGCATGGGGGACACAACCCCTGAAAAGGCAAACCCTGTTTCCAGCTCTTTCTCCCAGCCCTATGGTGTAAACAGACACACCCTCTAAACCAGGCCGGAGTACACCCATTTTACACAAAAAGCACTACTTTTGCATTTGGCCGGATATACCACAAAAAAGTCTGAAAGTCAATTTTAAGTTTTACACATGTTTACAAACTACATGCTATCCCCTGTCACTTTTAAGTCAAACAGTTGCCACTTCATAGCTGTCTGCCATGAAATAATCACAGTCAAACAGCAGACTACTCTGCGCGGTTGAAACTTCCGCCCGGTTTGGATTACTTTCCTTCATCAGAAATCAAGATTCCTAACTGTAATGTGAGGCTAGGCACTATCAGTCCATTTTTTCCCCTAAAAAAACTGGCCCACACTAATGCATTCCAATGATATACATATTAAAGCAATGCTCGGTTAAAGTATCGGTATGTCACCTTTAAACTGAGAGTATACAGAGGCTGTGTTAAAACACCTACCACAGTGCCTTGCCATGGCCAATTTTAGCAATGGAAACTTGAGGGACACCAACTTCAAAATGTAATAACTTTATCAAATTTTGGAATTTCTTCATACAAATGAGCAGCTATTTTTTCTTCTACATATGTTTCTATCTGCACAGTGTTGTCTTGGAAAGATTTTGAAATATTTAAGGAAAAAAAAATCAATCATTAGATTTTACTTCATTTTTAATAAAATATTAAACTTAAATTATTTAATTTTTGAAAAACAAAAAAAATCTAAAAACTGTAAAATTTTGCATTTTAGATATGATAAGTGGAGGGCTTAGTAAAGATATGGTGACTGAATTCTGATCCATTATTAGAAATGTGTCAGAGGGATGGTGAAAGTCACAAAAATTGGGGCCATTTTGCAACAAATGTTTACACACTAATTTCAGGGAAAATTAGACATGATAGGCCTCATATTCAATTTTTGACCTGCTGTATTTACTTAATCTACTTCATTTACTGTATTAGACATGTAGCCACTTTGTAAAAGGCAAAACAGTCCATATAAATGCATATTAATATGAATATGCCCTACAAGATATTACGTAGGTATACACCATAATATTTTTTTTGTTGAGGGTTGACTGTGACAATGAAGATTTTGTCACAAAATGTGATATAAATCCTACCAAGAGGTACTTGCCCATATTTTTCAGTTTCCAGTGATAAATGTTAACAAGTGTAGTCATGTGCCAGTTTGGGAAACCTCAGTGTGATTTCTTGTGGAAAGGATGTTTGTAGAATGACCATGAATAGCATTAGGATTATTCTGCAAGTTTTACAAGCCAAAGTTACCTTTTTGGACATTTTCTGCAATAAACTTGAAAAGGTATAACCAGCTCGATACTGAACACAATAAATACTTCAGACAGTAGAAATAGTATTAGATTTCTAAGGATAAAAGACCATTTTGAAAAAGACGAAATGGTAATTTAAAAAGTAGGGGAAAGATTATTAAGTACTTAAACTTGTTAAAAATTTATATTATTTAAAAGGTTTAATACATTTAGTAGTGATAATTCATTAATTTAGATCTTGGCCAATTGCAATAATTGAGAAATCTTTAAAATTCAATAGTAAAAAAAAAAAAAA
>NW_024536741.1:0-7734 GCF_016097555.1 Gigantopelta aegis | reverse complement strand
GTAATGACATTGGTAATTCTCAGGGGAACTACTACCTTTATTTTTAAAATTGGTATAATTATTCCAGTCAGCCATACTTCTGGATACACACTGTGGTCTAAACGTATATTAGAGTTTAACTTAGAATGGGAGCAATAAATGGGCTGTCGATTTAATATATTCGTTAATTGTTTTATCTACACCTGCCACTTTATTTTTTTTTTAGTTGTTTTATAGATTTTAGTATTTCGTCCTCGCTGAATCTTCCATTTATAATATCATCGTTGCTTACTTGGTCTACGAGATCATCAATATTTATGTCGGGCACTGTATCAGGCGATAGGTCCTTATTTAATTCACTGAACTAATTAATGAAGTCTTCAACCGGTGGTACACTTTCTGTCCTGCTTTTTTGTCTCTTTAAATATTTTATAGAATTATTTGGGGTCTTCTTTGGGGTTTCTTATCGCATTTACTTGCGTTTGTTAGATTCATTTTATTTGCTATAGTTTTATGTTTCGAGAAATATTATTTTGCCTCAAAATATTTTGTTCGTAGAAGCTTCCACCGTTTACTAAACCAGGGTCGCTTATTACTGTTATAATGTTGAGTTGGCCGAGTCTACAAATAGTTTGTTCAGCGTATCAACTGTTTTGTTTACACGTGTTGGGATATTGATATATTCATCATCGATAATTATTGATAGTGATTGCAATAAGTTTGTATTGATATTGCTAATAAATTCTTCACTTTTATTGGCGTTCCATTTACGGATATTAATTGACTCCGACTCGTTGTTTACACATTGGTTATGTTTAGTGTGTATGTCACGGTTAGTCTGAATCTTACAGGTAAGTACAACGGCACAGTGGATATCTGAAAAGAGTGGGTCAAAATTACACACTTCACAGTTAATGACAGATTTAAAGATGTGGTGAGTACCAATAACATAATCAATCAAACTACAATCTTTATTGGTAACTACACCTACATGTTTATCTTTTCCGCATCTACCATTGAAGATATATTATTATGTTATTTTGTTTGCACAAATCAAGACGTTTAAGACCATGGCTGTTAGCCCTACCCTTATCCTGGCTTGCTCTGTCCCTGGGTACATTTAAACTATCAAGCTTTGCTATATCATTTAAAAAGGTTTCCATGTCAACATTATCAATATATTTATAGTATTATTATCATCAAGTGCAGTGTAATTGGGCAAACATCTAGTTCTTGGATTAAAATCACCTATTAGGAGCAGAGGTGTTCCTGGTTCTGTCATTTGGGAAATTTTATTTTCAACAATATTAAAGGTATCAACTTTTAAGTATGGTGAGCCAATTGGGGGAATATACACAACACCAGCAGTTACGCTATTAACTATACACTCTTTGTCTAAAATACTAAACCACGAAATATATTGTAAGGTGTTGTTTTTTTCATTTACTTTAACTAGGTTGGTCAGTTCATTTCTTACACCAATAACAATACCACCAGATGATCGTTTACCTTTTCTGTTATTGAAATGTAGAGTGTAATCTGGGGTTAATTGTGATAAGCAATCACTTTCATCAGTTTTACTTTCAGTAAAGCATAGAATATCATATTGTGAGACAAAATTTATAAAGTCAGGAATAACCAATTTGTTTCTTAGGCTACAAACATTTAAATTGAGTATTTTTAAATTAATACAGTTGTGTTTCATATTGTTAAAGTCTATGGTATCAGTGGTTTGGGTATTATATACAGTGTAAGATGAAGCCTGGCTGTTTACAAAATAACTAAGGTTAGGCACATGGGTATCACTATTCATAGTAGGTTCAATAGCAATACAGTGGGGGTTACATGGCTATTTACATCATATATATCTTTGCTTTAAGGATATGTACATCACTAATTACAGTACTGGGCTGTGTATATCCACTTGTATTACTATGGTGGAGCTTACAATTTGTCTACTTACATTGTACATATAGGTGGATTCAGGTGCTAGTACATGATTGGTCTCAACATGTTCACTTGTGCTACAATTTGGGGTCATATTTGTTACATCGTTATCCACAATATGTCCACTTGTAGTGCAATGGGGGTCATATATGATATTTTGTTATTTACATCATGCATATCAATGGGTTTAGATACATCATAATTCATATGTTTACTTGTAATACAATCGGGGATCACACATGATATTTGACTATCTATATCATACATATCAATGGATTTAGATATATCATAGGTCACAATATGTTCACTTGTAGTACAATCGGGAGTCACACATGATATTTGGCAGTTTACATCACACATGTCAATGGGTTTAGATACATCGTAGGTCACAATATGTTCACTCGTAATACAATGGGGGGGGGGGGGGGTTTAAATATATTTTGCTATTTACATCATACATATCAATGGGTTTAGATACACCGTAGGTCACACTATGTTCACTCGTAATACAATGGGGGTCACACATGATATTTGGCTAATTACACTATATTTATCAATACAATTCAGTACATCATCATTCACAGTATGTTCCATTGTAGTACATTGAGGGGTGACATATGGTTCTTGGATATGTTCATCATGCATATCATTGGATTTAGGTACATTATGGATCATAGTGTGTTCATTTGTAGTACAGTGGGGGATCACCTGTAATATTTGGCTATTTACATCATATACATGTGTATTTTGTTATATTTGTCTAATTACACCATACATATCAACGTGATTCAGTACATCATCATTTACAATATTTTCACTAATAGCAAATTGGGGTTTGACATTTTGTACTTAACCGTTTACATGATACACATCAGTGGGTTCAGATACATGTACATCATATACATGTACATTTTTGGGTTAGATACATCATAGGTCATAATAGGTTTACGTTTGGTACAATGTGGGGTCACATGTGATATTTTGCTATTTATATTATATATATCAGTGAGTTTCCATACATGATAAGTCACAATATGTTCACTTGTAGTACAATAAGGGGTCAGAAAAGTTTCACATTGGTGAGTCACATAAGGTACCTTTCTATTTACATAGGTTGTTTCTGTGGATTTACCTGTGGGTACATTATTTGTCACAGAATAATCACTTGTATTGTAAAGGAGTATCACATTTAATATTTGTCTGCTTATATTATACATATCAGTGGATTTAAATACATCATAAGTCACAATATGTTCACTTATGGTACAATCGGTGATATATGGTATTTGGCTATTTACATGATACAAACCATTGGAATTCAGTTCATGTTTTTTCACAGCATAGTTGTGATTTAGTGCAGGTACCTCATTTGTCTTAGCATGTTCATTTACATTACAAATAGATATTACAGGAGGTTGAAGTTGGCTGTGAGCCACACAAAAGACATTTGGAGTGTTATTCAGCCAGGTATGTTGTGTTGTATATGGAATAGTTACTTTATGGTGTACACAGTTGGTGCCTCCATGACGTTCCTAGCTAGAAGATGCAGTGGTTAATGTGCCAAATGGATTTCTGTCCGCAAAGTTTGGGGCAGGGGTGGGAGTTTGTACTCTATTCCTCTTTCTGGGTGGGACTTTGCTACTACTGTTGGCGTCCATATCCTGGTGTCTTGTTGGGTTGTGATATTCAGATGTGTGACATTCAGGTAAGTATTCCTTGCCATCAATAAACAGTCTCCACTTTGAGGAATGTTTTCTGGTTATTCCTTGTGGCATCTCTATACACAGGGTATAATTCCTTCCTTCTCTCGGCAATTTCCCGGGGGAACTGGTCGTTGATGCGAAAAGGCTTTCCAGTAAGTTTTTTTGCAGCCATTTTAATTTTGTCTTTCTCTTTTAACTGCTGGAAATGAGCCACTATTGTTTTTGGTCTTGGTTGGAATTGCCGGTATGGACCAAGTTTATGAGTTACTTGGATTGAGATGTCCTTAGTGATTTCTAGTTACTTTTTAATAATTTGTTTTACAACCTCTTCTGTATTTTCGTTTTGTCCTTGGTCAGGAAGTCCAGAGAAAAGAAGGTTAAAGCGCATTGGTCGAGTTTGTAAGTACAAAATATCGTCATACAATCTCTGGTTTTCATCTTGGGTTTGGTATACATTTTTGGATAAGTGAAATATATCGTCGGTAGCTATTTTCACAGTTTCTTTTAAGTCATTTACAGATTGTCTTAGCTGGTTATTTTCACTTCTGATCTCATAAAAGGTGTTGCTCACGAACTGGCAACTCTGTTCTGCCTTAGTTATTCTCTCATTGGCGGCGTCGACACTGCTACGTATGTAGATTCATAAGTGAGTTTTCTATCGTGCATATCTTGGTCTCTATTGTTTCTAGACGTTCAGTTCATTTGTAGATTTCAGAAGTGGTGGAGGTAAGCTGAGCGATCTGTTCATAGAGACTTACGATCCAAGGCGGAGGAGTTGTCAGTGTTTGTTGTGAATTACCACCTTTGGCTGATGACATTGAAGGCAGATTTTGTACTTGTGGTATTTACATTAAATTGTTGGTTACACCAGCGTGAGGGACAGGTGTGGCGCTTGTATTCACAGAGCCTCGTTGAATTGACATTGGCATTTGTGGACTATAGTCATAAGACACCTGGGGTACTTGTGCTACCAGTGTAGGGTTTGAGTTCACAGACCTTTGTTGAGTGGGGTCTTTGTTTACGTTCGCGGACGTCATTTTTGATATTCCAGAAGATCGTCTGTTTGTGGATTGTTTAGCTGTTTTACCACCTTTTGTCATATTAAACAACTACCAAGATACCGCGTCACTGCCAGTATATCTCTAAAGAGTTATATAGAGGATAATAAACGAGTTACCAGTTATTATCAAATTTATGTCCCAAGTGAAATAATGTTCACCTGTCACGAGCTTTACCACTGGCTGGAGCGAAAAATAGCCCAGTGGGCCCACTGACGGGGATCGATCCCAAACTGACCGCGCATCAAGCGAGCGCTTTACCACTGGGTTACGTCTCGCCGCAAAAGAAAATGGCTACCCCTAGTTAGCAGAAATAATCACGGTTGTTTATTAACTATACAAAAGCGTGCTGTGGTCCATTCAACCGATTGTTGAGAGGACTTGATAATGTAGACTGGTGTGTTTGTGGTAACTGTTTTTCACCCCCCCCCCCCCCCCACCCACCCTAGTATTGGAGTGTATTTGTTATCGGAAACATTCCTACTCGAGCTCTCGAACAATGCGATTGTGTTGTGAGTCACTGACGATTCCCCCCCCCCCCCCCCCCCACACACACACACTCTGGTGGCTACGATCAATGTACTTGGCCAACTAGTAAAGTACATAGTCCCGCACGACGGGAACGCGGCCATTGTCACCTTATATATGGTGACAATAGGCGGAGAAGTAGGCGGAGAAGGCAACCCAAGGCGACACGGGTGGGGGTGGGGGGAGACCAAGTCCGGCGGCGGTCTCACCTGCTTCAAAGAAGAAACCGAAATCGGCAGGGGCGACTCCTGTCCGGCTCCTCTGTCCAGGACAGGAAAGGGGTGGGGTGGGTTGGAGAGGGGACCGCCTGCACTGACAGGTGCAAGGGATCACCAGCAGTCCGACCGGGGCCGGTAACAGGCGGAGGGTGGTATGGTACTATGGAATTTGTATAGTCCCGTAGGATTAAGGCAATGAGAATTGGTGCGCATTTTTGTGAAGGAAATTCGGCGTAATTTTGAACGAAATTAAAGAAGGGAGCTAGTTTTTTTAAGGTTAGTATGCCGAGAGTAGCTCGTTATGGGAACCTAGATTGCGTTGAGTTGTCTGTCTAGGTTGTCCATAGGGGCCCTTAAAAGGGCCTGAACTGTTCAGCTCGTGGCATGACAACCCAGGGGAGACTCGAAGCAATTGTGCACTTAGGGGCAAGGCCGGCAGTTCCTGTTGGTGTCCTCCTTCCTTCCGTTCCTTCGTTTATCCTTCCTTCTGCTGTCCTCCTCTTCCATCTCTCCCATCTGATGTTATTCTCCTTTTCCATCTCTCCCATCTGATTTTATCCGTCAAGTACACCAGCAGCAAGTAGGTTTGGGGTTTGGGTGGGGGTGGGGGCGGTATTCTTTTGTCCGACCCCCTCTGGGTGCAAAGCAATTGTGTACTTGGTGCCGGTTTTCTTTGCCCGACTCCTTATTAAGTACTAGGTTCTGTATCATTATTTGTGGGCAGATGCATTGTTATCATTAGTCAATGCATCCTGTGTGATAGTGATGTATTTAAGTGCATGCTGTATGTTTGTGGTCCCTACATAATGTTTCGGTTGTACCTATTGTCCTATGTCCCTAATCGTAAACAAAATCTCAGCTTTCACCCAAAAAAGGCAAACCCCCCCCCCCCCCTTCCCTTGGATTTAAAGAAATACAAGGAGAGGGGGAGAATTATACTAACGTAGCTAGCTATTTTGAAGGGTTATCCCTCATAGTGTTGCGTTTTGTTTATAAAAGCACTAGACTTCACTGCAATAAAACAAAAATGACCATATTTATTTATGTACCTGTTAGCAATTGTATGTCGTATACATGAGTATACACTGTAATTTTGAATTTTGTCCCACTCCCAATGTTCCGAATGAGTTCGGATAACTAGTCCGTCATTAATATTCTACAGGGGATATTGACAGAGACAGACACTAGCGCACTAGTGAGCAAAAAGCTAATAGAGAGAGCGTGTATGTGTATGTATGTATGTATGTATGTATGTATGTATGCCCACAAATGACTGTCAGGTCAGATGTCGGGAATTAACGTGCTTATATCAATTTAATGTTCAATCACGCTCGTTTCGAGCACGATTTCTGACTAGAGCCAGAAACTGTACTCTGAACGAGAGGGGTGGGGGAGTGTTAATATAAAAAGAAGAAGTTAAAAACGTTTATACAGATGTTTAGCTAAAAATACTTAATTGATGGTTAAATAAACTTTATTTACAAGGAAGGAAGGAAGGAAATGTTTTATTTAACGACGCACTCAACACATTTTATTTACGGTTATATGGCGTCAGTTTATTTACAAAGAAGTTAAAAGGGATTAAACAAAGGGATAAAAAAGGAATATTGACAATAACGTATGTGTGGTAAATCTGGTATTTATGTCGGAGAGGAGAGTAGAAGGGAAGGTCCGCCCTATTTTTAATTCATTTCCCTAGGCCTTCCCATCCACCACCTCCACCATAATGTAAATGTTAGGCATTGGAGATTGATTAATGATATTATTTCCATATTGAAAGCGTGTATGGATAGACTTACTTTTATATATGCCTTTAGCAGTATCATGTTTCTTCCTGGTCGGGAAAACCTTATGACAGACTCACCTTTTAAGGTTGCTGCAAAAAACGCAACACGTGGAGTTTAGATACAATTTATTAGTGTCTCGATCGCTTGGTTCTGGTTGAATCGTATCTGATTGGTTGATCGATGACTAAACTATCGCTAACTGTTATAAGCTGCAAAAGAAAATGTAGAAAAACACAAACACGTGAACGTATGTACAGTATTATTGGTCGGCTCCTGTCGTTATCTGATCGATCAGTCCGGTGCGTCGAGGGCTTCGTCGCTATTACTTCATGAAATCCTAGCTATAAAGCGCTCGCTCGATGCGCGGTCGGTGTGGGATCGATCCCCGTCGGTGGGCCCATTGGGCTATTTCTCGTTCCAGCCAGTGCACCACGACTGGTATATCAAACCGAGGCATTCGACATAACCCGTTCTCGACCCTGTCCCAGCCGTGAGTGCATAAATCGGTCTATCG
>NW_024536740.1:0-13434 GCF_016097555.1 Gigantopelta aegis | reverse complement strand
AAAAGAAAACCAGGTCCTCATGTTGTGTTGAGGCAAAGGTTGATGAAAAAAAGAAAGAACAAAAGTTTGTTTTATTTAACAACGCCACCTAGAACACATTGATTGTTTTTTATCTTATCATCGGCTCTTGGACGTCAAACATATGGTCATTCTGACACTGTTTTTCAGAGGAAACTCACTGTCGCCACATAGGCTACTATTTTACGACAGGCAGCAAGGGATCTTTTATTTGCGCTTCCCACAGGCAGGATAGCACAAACCATGGCCTTTGTTGAACCAGTCATGGATCGATGGTCGGTGCAAGTGGTTTACAACTACCCACTGAGCCTTGCGGGGCACTCACTCAGGGTTTGGAGTCGGTATCTGGATTAATTTTGCTTGAAAATTTCTTGTTATTGTTGACTGATGTTTTCTACCTTTTTTTTTTAGTTGACGTGTGGAATCAAGAGATGGAAGATATTTATCATCGGGCTGGTGACAGTTGAAGGTGTAGCTGTCACAAGTGAAGCATTTTAATGGTAAGTTACCTCCCTTCTTGATTTTGGATAGTTTGGTTTATAATTGTTTTGGTGAAGAATTGAATTATAATTGAAAGATATCTATCAGTGGATTGATAACAGCTGAAGACACAGCTAAAAGACATACATCTCTGTTATTAGCAAGATGACTGATGTCAAATGAAGTTGCATGCAATGAAATGTCTAAGTAATCGTTTTTTCAACATCCTTGTTAGTTCGTTTTATAATTGTGTGTTTTACTGCAAACGTATATATACTCAACAAGGAATGTTTAGCAAATATCTGTTATGACGTCTAAATTTGCCATGGTTGAATAAACTTAAAAGAAAACCAGGTCCTCATGTTGTGTTGAGGCAAAGGTTGATGAAAAAAAAGAAAGAACAAAAGTTTGTTTTATTTAACAACGCCACCTAGAGCACATTGATTGTTCTTTTATCTTATCATCGGCTCTTGGACGTCAAACATATGGTCATTCTGACACTGTTTTTCAGAGGAAACTCACTGTCGCCACATAGGCTACTATTTTACGACAGGCAGCAAGGGATCTTTTATTTGCGCTTCCCACAGGCAGGATAGCACAAACCATGGCCTTTGTTGAACCAGTCATGGATCGATGGTCGGTGCAAGTGGTTTACAACTACCCACTGAGCCTTGCGGGGCACTCACTCAGGGTTTGGAGTCGGTATCTGGATTAATTTTGCTTGAAAATTTCTTTGTTATTGTTGACTGATGTTTTCTACCTTTTTTTTTTAGTTGACGTGTGGAATCAAGAGATGGAAGATATTTATCATCGGGCTGGTGACAGTTGAAGGTGTAGCTGTCACAAGTGAAGCATTTTAATGGTAAGTTACCTCCCTTCTTGATTTTGGATAGTTTGGTTTATAATTGTTTTGGTGAAGAATTGAATTATAATTGAAAGATATCTATCAGTGGATTGATAACAGCTGAAGACACAGCTAAAAGACATACATCTCTGTTATTAGCAAGATGACTGATGTCAAATGAAGTTGCATGCAATGAAATGTCTAAGTAATCGTTTTTTCAACATCCTTGTTAGTTCGTTTTATAATTGTGTGTTTTACTGCAAACGTATATATACTCAACAAGGAATGTTTAGCAAATATCTGTTATGACGTCTAAATTTGCCATGGTTGAATAAACTTAAAAGAAAACCAGGTCCTCATGTTGTGTTGAGGCAAAGGTTGATGAAAAAAAGATAGAACAAAAGTTTGTTTTATTTAACAACGCCACCTAGAGCACATTGATTGTTCTTTTATCTTATCATCGGCTCTTGGACGTCAAACATATGGTCATTCTGACACTGTTTTTCAGAGGAAACTCACTGTCGCCACATAGGCTACTATTTTACGACAGGCAGCAAGGGATCTTTTATTTGCGCTTCCCACAGGCAGGATAGCACAAACCATGGCCTTTGTTGAACCAGTCATGGATCGATGGTCGGTGCAAGTGGTTTACAACTACCCACTGAGCCTTGCGGGGCACTCACTCAGGGTTTGGAGTCGGTATCTGGATTAATTTTGCTTGAAAATTTCTTTGTTATTGTTGACTGATGTTTTCTACCTTTTTTTTTTAGTTGACGTGTGGAATCAAGAGATGGAAGATATTTATCATCGGGCTGGTGACAGTTGAAGGTGTAGCTGTCACAAGTGAAGCATTTTAATGGTAAGTTACCTCCCTTCTTGATTTTGGATAGTTTGGTTTATAATTGTTTTGGTGAAGAATTGAATTATAATTGAAAGATATCTATCAGTGGATTGATAACAGCTGAAGACACAGCTAAAAGACATACATCTCTGTTATTAGCAAGATGACTGATGTCAAATGAAGTTGCATGCAATGAAATGTCTAAGTAATCGTTTTTTCAACATCCTTGTTAGTTCGTTTTATAATTGTGTGTTTTACTGCAAACGTATATATACTCAACAAGGAATGTTTAGCAAATATCTGTTATGACGTCTAAATTTGCCATGGTTGAATAAACTTAAAAGAAAACCAGGTCCTCATGTTGTGTTGAGGCAAAGGTTGATGAAAAAAAGAAAGAACAAAAGTTTGTTTTATTTAACAACGCCACCTAGAGCACATTGATTGTTCTTTTATCTTATCATCGGCTCTTGGACGTCAAACATATGGTCATTCTGACACTGTTTTTCAGAGGAAACTCACTGTCGCCACATAGGCTACTATTTTACGACAGGCAGCAAGGGATCTTTTATTTGCGCTTCCCACAGGCAGGATAGCACAAACCATGGCCTTTGTTGAACCAGTCATGGATCGATGGTCGGTGCAAGTGGTTTACAACTACCCACTGAGCCTTGCGGGGCACTCACTCAGGGTTTGGAGTCGGTATCTGGATTAATTTTGCTTGAAAATTTCTTTGTTATTGTTGACTGATGTTTTCTACCTTTTTTTTTAGTTGACGTGTGGAATCAAGAGATGGAAGATATTTATCATCGGGCTGGTGACAGTTGAAGGTGTAGCTGTCACAAGTGAAGCATTTTAATGGTAAGTTACCTCCCTTCTTGATTTTGGATAGTTTGGTTTATAATTGTTTTGGTGAAGAATTGAATTATAATTGAAAGATATCTATCAGTGGATTGATAACAGCTGAAGACACAGCTAAAAGACATACATCTCTGTTATTAGCAAGATGACTGATGTCAAATGAAGTTGCATGCAATGAAATGTCTAAGTAATCGTTTTTTCAACATCCTTGTTAGTTCGTTTTATAATTGTGTGTTTTACTGCAAACGTATATATACTCAACAAGGAATGTTTAGCAAATATCTGTTATGACGTCTAAATTTGCCATGGTTGAATAAACTTAAAAGAAAACCAGGTCCTCATGTTGTGTTGAGGCAAAGGTTGATGAAAAAAAGATAGAACAAAAGTTTGTTTTATTTAACAACGCCACCTAGAGCACATTGATTGTTCTTTTATCTTATCATCGGCTCTTGGACGTCAAACATATGGTCATTCTGACACTGTTTTTCAGAGGAAACTCACTGTCGCCACATAGGCTACTATTTTACGACAGGCAGCAAGGGATCTTTTATTTGCGCTTCCCACAGGCAGGATAGCACAAACCATGGCCTTTGTTGAACCAGTCATGGATCGATGGTCGGTGCAAGTGGTTTACAACTACCCACTGAGCCTTGCGGGGCACTCACTCAGGGTTTGGAGTCGGTATCTGGATTAATTTTGCTTGAAAATTTCTTTGTTATTGTTGACTGATGTTTTCTACCTTTTTTTTTTAGTTGACGTGTGGAATCAAGAGATGGAAGATATTTATCATCGGGCTGGTGACAGTTGAAGGTGTAGCTGTCACAAGTGAAGCATTTTAATGGTAAGTTACCTCCCTTCTTGATTTTGGATAGTTTGGTTTATAATTGTTTTGGTGAAGAATTGAATTATAATTGAAAGATATCTATCAGTGGATTGATAACAGCTGAAGACACAGCTAAAAGACATACATCTCTGTTATTAGCAAGATGACTGATGTCAAATGAAGTTGCATGCAATGAAATGTCTAAGTAATCGTTTTTTCAACATCCTTGTTAGTTCGTTTTATAATTGTGTGTTTTACTGCAAACGTATATATACTCAACAAGGAATGTTTAGCAAATATCTGTTATGACGTCTAAATTTGCCATGGTTGAATAAACTTAAAAGAAAACCAGGTCCTCATGTTGTGTTGAGGCAAAGGTTGATGAAAAAAAGATAGAACAAAAGTTTGTTTTATTTAACAACGCCACCTAGAGCACATTGATTGTTCTTTTATCTTATCATCGGCTCTTGGACGTCAAACATATGGTCATTCTGACACTGTTTTTCAGAGGAAACTCACTGTCGCCACATAGGCTACTATTTTACGACAGGCAGCAAGGGATCTTTTATTTGCGCTTCCCACAGGCAGGATAGCACAAACCATGGCCTTTGTTGAACCAGTCATGGATCGATGGTCGGTGCAAGTGGTTTACAACTACCCACTGAGCCTTGCGGGGCACTCACTCAGGGTTTGGAGTCGGTATCTGGATTAATTTTGCTTGAAAATTTCATTGTTATTGTTGACTGATGTTTTCTACCTTTTTTTTTTAGTTGACGTGTGGAATCAAGAGATGGAAGATATTTATCATCGGGCTGGTGACAGTTGAAGGTGTAGCTGTCACAAGTGAAGCATTTTAATGGTAAGTTACCTCCCTTCTTGATTTTGGATAGTTTGGTTTATAATTGTTTTGGTGAAGAATTGAATTATAATTGAAAGATATCTATCAGTGGATTGATAACAGCTGAAGACACAGCTAAAAGACATACATCTCTGTTATTAGCAAGATGACTGATGTCAAATGAAGTTGCATGCAATGAAATGTCTAAGTAATCGTTTTTTCAACATCCTTGTTAGTTCGTTTTATAATTGTGTGTTTTACTGCAAACGTATATATACTCAACAAGGAATGTTTAGCAAATATCTGTTATGACGTCTAAATTTGCCATGGTTGAATAAACTTAAAAGAAAACCAGGTCCTCATGTTGTGTTGAGGCAAAGGTTGATGAAAAAAAGATAGAACAAAAGTTTGTTTTATTTAACAACGCCACCTAGAGCACATTGATTGTTCTTTTATCTTATCATCGGCTCTTGGACGTCAAACATATGGTCATTCTGACACTGTTTTTCAGAGGAAACTCACTGTCGCCACATAGGCTACTATTTTACGACAGGCAGCAAGGGATCTTTTATTTGCGCTTCCCACAGGCAGGATAGCACAAACCATGGCCTTTGTTGAACCAGTCATGGATCGATGGTCGGTGCAAGTGGTTTACAACTACCCACTGAGCCTTGCGGGGCACTCACTCAGGGTTTGGAGTCGGTATCTGGATTAATTTTGCTTGAAAATTTCTTTGTTATTGTTGACTGATGTTTTCTACCTTTTTTTTTTAGTTGACGTGTGGAATCAAGAGATGGAAGATATTTATCATCGGGCTGGTGACAGTTGAAGGTGTAGCTGTCACAAGTGAAGCATTTTAATGGTAAGTTACCTCCCTTCTTGATTTTGGATAGTTTGGTTTATAATTGTTTTGGTGAAGAATTGAATTATAATTGAAAGATATCTATCAGTGGATTGATAACAGCTGAAGACACAGCTAAAAGACATACATCTCTGTTATTAGCAAGATGACTGATGTCAAATGAAGTTGCATGCAATGAAATGTCTAAGTAATCGTTTTTTCAACATCCTTGTTAGTTCGTTTTATAATTGTGTGTTTTACTGCAAACGTATATATACTCAACAAGGAATGTTTAGCAAATATCTGTTATGACGTCTAAATTTGCCATGGTTGAATAAACTTAAAAGAAAACCAGGTCCTCATGTTGTGTTGAGGCAAAGGTTGATGAAAAAAAGATAGAACAAAAGTTTGTTTTATTTAACAACGCCACCTAGAGCACATTGATTGTTCTTTTATCTTATCATCGGCTCTTGGACGTCAAACATATGGTCATTCTGACACTGTTTTTCAGAGGAAACTCACTGTCGCCACATAGGCTACTATTTTACGACAGGCAGCAAGGGATCTTTTATTTGCGCTTCCCACAGGCAGGATAGCACAAACCATGGCCTTTGTTGAACCAGTCATGGATCGATGGTCGGTGCAAGTGGTTTACAACTACCCACTGAGCCTTGCGGGGCACTCACTCAGGGTTTGGAGTCGGTATCTGGATTAATTTTGCTTGAAAATTTCTTTGTTATTGTTGACTGATGTTTTCTACCTTTTTTTTTTAGTTGACGTGTGGAATCAAGAGATGGAAGATATTTATCATCGGGCTGGTGACAGTTGAAGGTGTAGCTGTCACAAGTGAAGCATTTTAATGGTAAGTTACCTCCCTTCTTGATTTTGGATAGTTTGGTTTATAATTGTTTTGGTGAAGAATTGAATTATAATTGAAAGATATCTATCAGTGGATTGATAACAGCTGAAGACACAGCTAAAAGACATACATCTCTGTTATTAGCAAGATGACTGATGTCAAATGAAGTTGCATGCAATGAAATGTCTAAGTAATCGTTTTTTCAACATCCTTGTTAGTTCGTTTTATAATTGTGTGTTTTACTGCAAACGTATATATACTCAACAAGGAATGTTTAGCAAATATCTGTTATGACGTCTAAATTTGCCATGGTTGAATAAACTTAAAAGAAAACCAGGTCCTCATGTTGTGTTGAGGCAAAGGTTGATGAAAAAAAGATAGAACAAAAGTTTGTTTTATTTAACAACGCCACCTAGAGCACATTGATTGTTCTTTTATCTTATCATCGGCTCTTGGACGTCAAACATATGGTCATTCTGACACTGTTTTTCAGAGGAAACTCACTGTCGCCACATAGGCTACTATTTTACGACAGGCAGCAAGGGATCTTTTATTTGCGCTTCCCACAGGCAGGATAGCACAAACCATGGCCTTTGTTGAACCAGTCATGGATCGATGGTCGGTGCAAGTGGTTTACAACTACCCACTGAGCCTTGCGGGGCACTCACTCAGGGTTTGGAGTCGGTATCTGGATTAATTTTGCTTGAAAATTTCTTTGTTATTGTTGACTGATGTTTTCTACCTTTTTTTTTTAGTTGACGTGTGGAATCAAGAGATGGAAGATATTTATCATCGGGCTGGTGACAGTTGAAGGTGTAGCTGTCACAAGTGAAGCATTTTAATGGTAAGTTACCTCCCTTCTTGATTTTGGATAGTTTGGTTTATAATTGTTTTGGTGAAGAATTGAATTATAATTGAAAGATATCTATCAGTGGATTGATAACAGCTGAAGACACAGCTAAAAGACATACATCTCTGTTATTAGCAAGATGACTGATGTCAAATGAAGTTGCATGCAATGAAATGTCTAAGTAATCGTTTTTTCAACATCCTTGTTAGTTCGTTTTATAATTGTGTGTTTTACTGCAAACGTATATATACTCAACAAGGAATGTTTAGCAAATATCTGTTATGACGTCTAAATTTGCCATGGTTGAATAAACTTAAAAGAAAACCAGGTCCTCATGTTGTGTTGAGGCAAAGGTTGATGAAAAAAAGATAGAACAAAAGTTTGTTTTATTTAACAACGCCACCTAGAGCACATTGATTGTTCTTTTATCTTATCATCGGCTCTTGGACGTCAAACATATGGTCATTCTGACACTGTTTTTCAGAGGAAACTCACTGTCGCCACATAGGCTACTATTTTACGACAGGCAGCAAGGGATCTTTTATTTGCGCTTCCCACAGGCAGGATAGCACAAACCATGGCCTTTGTTGAACCAGTCATGGATCGATGGTCGGTGCAAGTGGTTTACAACTACCCACTGAGCCTTGCGGGGCACTCACTCAGGGTTTGGAGTCGGTATCTGGATTAATTTTGCTTGAAAATTTCTTTGTTATTGTTGACTGATGTTTTCTACCTTTTTTTTTTAGTTGACGTGTGGAATCAAGAGATGGAAGATATTTATCATCGGGCTGGTGACAGTTGAAGGTGTAGCTGTCACAAGTGAAGCATTTTAATGGTAAGTTACCTCCCTTCTTGATTTTGGATAGTTTGGTTTATAATTGTTTTGGTGAAGAATTGAATTATAATTGAAAGATATCTATCAGTGGATTGATAACAGCTGAAGACACAGCTAAAAGACATACATCTCTGTTATTAGCAAGATGACTGATGTCAAATGAAGTTGCATGCAATGAAATGTCTAAGTAATCGTTTTTTCAACATCCTTGTTAGTTCGTTTTATAATTGTGTGTTTTACTGCAAACGTATATATACTCAACAAGGAATGTTTAGCAAATATCTGTTATGACGTCTAAATTTGCCATGGTTGAATAAACTTAAAAGAAAACCAGGTCCTCATGTTGTGTTGAGGCAAAGGTTGATGAAAAAAAGATAGAACAAAAGTTTGTTTTATTTAACAACGCCACCTAGAGCACATTGATTGTTCTTTTATCTTATCATCGGCTCTTGGACGTCAAACATATGGTCATTCTGACACTGTTTTTCAGAGGAAACTCACTGTCGCCACATAGGCTACTATTTTACGACAGGCAGCAAGGGATCTTTTATTTGCGCTTCCCACAGGCAGGATAGCACAAACCATGGCCTTTGTTGAACCAGTCATGGATCGATGGTCGGTGCAAGTGGTTTACAACTACCCACTGAGCCTTGCGGGGCACTCACTCAGGGTTTGGAGTCGGTATCTGGATTAATTTTGCTTGAAAATTTCATTGTTATTGTTGACTGATGTTTTCTACCTTTTTTTTTTAGTTGACGTGTGGAATCAAGAGATGGAAGATATTTATCATCGGGCTGGTGACAGTTGAAGGTGTAGCTGTCACAAGTGAAGCATTTTAATGGTAAGTTACCTCCCTTCTTGATTTTGGATAGTTTGGTTTATAATTGTTTTGGTGAAGAATTGAATTATAATTGAAAGATATCTATCAGTGGATTGATAACAGCTGAAGACACAGCTAAAAGACATACATCTCTGTTATTAGCAAGATGACTGATGTCAAATGAAGTTGCATGCAATGAAATGTCTAAGTAATCGTTTTTTCAACATCCTTGTTAGTTCGTTTTATAATTGTGTGTTTTACTGCAAACGTATATATACTCAACAAGGAATGTTTAGCAAATATCTGTTATGACGTCTAAATTTGCCATGGTTGAATAAACTTAAAAGAAAACCAGGTCCTCATGTTGTGTTGAGGCAAAGGTTGATGAAAAAAAGATAGAACAAAAGTTTGTTTTATTTAACAACGCCACCTAGAGCACATTGATTGTTCTTTTATCTTATCATCGGCTCTTGGACGTCAAACATATGGTCATTCTGACACTGTTTTTCAGAGGAAACTCACTGTCGCCACATAGGCTACTATTTTACGACAGGCAGCAAGGGATCTTTTATTTGCGCTTCCCACAGGCAGGATAGCACAAACCATGGCCTTTGTTGAACCAGTCATGGATCGATGGTCGGTGCAAGTGGTTTACAACTACCCACTGAGCCTTGCGGGGCACTCACTCAGGGTTTGCAGTCGGTATCTGGATTAATTTTGCTTGAAAATGTGTTTTGCTTGATTTCATTGTTATTGTTGACTGATGTTTTCTACCTTTTTTTTTTAGTTGACGTGTGGAATCAAGAGATGGAAGATATTTATCATCGGGCTGGTGACAGTTGAAGGTGTAGCTGTCACAAGTGAAGCATTTTAATGGTAAGTTACCTCCCTTCTTGATTTTGGATAGTTTGGTTTATAATTGTTTTGGTGAAGAATTGAATTATAATTGAAAGATATCTATCAGTGGATTGATAACAGCTGAAGACACAGCTAAAAGACATACATCTCTGTTATTAGCAAGATGACTGATGTCAAATGAAGTTGCATGCAATGAAATGTCTAAGTAATCGTTTTTTCAACATCCTTGTTAGTTCGTTTTATAATTGTGTGTTTTACTGCAAACGTATATATACTCAACAAGGAATGTTTAGCAAATATCTGTTATGACGTCTAAATTTGCCATGGTTGAATAAACTTAAAAGAAAACCAGGTCCTCATGTTGTGTTGAGGCAAAGGTTGATGAAAAAAAGATAGAACAAAAGTTTGTTTTATTTAACAACGCCACCTAGAGCACATTGATTGTTCTTTTATCTTATCATCGGCTCTTGGACGTCAAACATATGGTCATTCTGACACTGTTTTTCAGAGGAAACTCGCTGTCGCCACATAGGCTACTATTTTACGACAGGCAGCAAGGGATCTTTTATTTGCGCTTCCCACAGGCAGGATAGCACAAACCATGGCCTTTGTTGAACCAGTCATGGATCGATGGTCGGTGCAAGTGGTTTACAACTACCCACTGAGCCTTGCGGGGCACTCACTCAGGGTTTGGAGTCGGTATCTGGATTAATTTTGCTTGAAAATTTCATTGTTATTGTTGACTGATGTTTTCTACCTTTTTTTTTTAGTTGACGTGTGGAATCAAGAGATGGAAGATATTTATCATCGGGCTGGTGACAGTTGAAGGTGTAGCTGTCACAAGTGAAGCATTTTAATGGTAAGTTACCTCCCTTCTTGATTTTGGATAGTTTGGTTTATAATTGTTTTGGTGAAGAATTGAATTATAATTGAAAGATATCTATCAGTGGATTGATAACAGCTGAAGACACAGCTAAAAGACATACATCTCTGTTATTAGCAAGATGACTGATGTCAAATGAAGTTGCATGCAATGAAATGTCTAAGTAATCGTTTTTTCAACATCCTTGTTAGTTCGTTTTATAATTGTGTGTTTTACTGCAAACGTATATATACTCAACAAGGAATGTTTAGCAAATATCTAGCTCTTGGACGTCAAACATCGGCTGGTCATTCTGACACTGTTTTTCAGAGGAAACTCGCTGTCGCCACATAGGCTACTGTTTTACGACAGGCAGCAAGGGATCTTTTATTTGCGCTTCCCACAGGCAGGATAGCACAAACCATGGCCTTTGTTGAACCAGTCATGGATCGATGGTCGGTGCAAGTGGTTTACAACTACCCACTGAGCCTTGCGGGGCACTCACTCAGGGTTTGGAGTCGGTATCTGGATTAATTTTGCTTGAAAATTTCATTGTTATTGTTTGATAGTTTGTTAAAATTTCATTGTTATTGTTGACTGATGTTTTCTACCTTTTTGTTTTAGTTGACGTGTGGAATCAAGAGATGGAAGATATTTATCATCGGGCTGGTGACAGTTGAAGGTGTAGCTGTCACAAGTGAAGCATTTTAATGGTAAGTTACCTCCCTTCTTGATTTTGGATAGTTTGGTTTATAATTGTTTTGGTGAAGAATTGAATTATAATTGAAAGATATCTATCAGTGGATTGATAACAGCTGAAGACACAGCTAAAAGACATACATCTCTGTTATTAGCAAGATGACTGATGTCAAATGAAGTTGCATGCAATGAAATGTCTAAGTAATCGTTTTTTCAACATCCTTGTTAGTTCGTTTTATAATTGTGTGTTTTACTGCAAACGTATATATACTCAACAAGGAATGTTTAGCAAATATCTGTTATGACGTCTAAATTTGCCATGGTTGAATAAACTTAAAAGAAAACCAGGTCCTCCTGTTGTGTTGAGGCAAAGGTTGATGAAAAAAAGATAGAACAAAAGTTTGTTTTATTTAACAACGCCACCTAGAGCACATTGATTGTTCTTTTATCTTATCATCGGCTCTTGGACGTCAAACATATGGTCATTCTGACACTGTTTTTCAGAGGAAACTCGCTGTCGCCACATAGGCTACTATTTTACGACAGGCAGCAAGGGATCTTTTATTTGCGCTTCCCACAGGCAGGATAGCACAAACCATGGCCTTTGTTGAACCAGTCATGGATCGATGGTCGGTGCAAGTGGTTTACAACTACCCACTGAGCCTTGCGGGGCACTCACTCAGGGTTTGGAGTCGGTATCTGGATTAATTTTGCTTGAAAATTTCATTGTTATTGTTGACTGATGTTTTCTACCTTTTTTTTTTAGTTGACGTGTGGAATCAAGAGATGGAAGATATTTATCATCGGGCTGGTGACAGTTGAAGGTGTAGCTGTCACAAGTGAAGCATTTTAATGGTAAGTTACCTCCCTTCTTGATTTTGGATAGTTTGGTTTATAATTGTTTTGGTGAAGAATTGAATTATAATTGAAAGATATCTATCAGTGGATTGATAACAGCTGAAGACACAGCTAAAAGTGAAAGATATCATACATCTCTGTTATTAGCAAGATGACTGATGTCAAATGAAGTTGCATGCAATGAAATGTCTAAGTAATCGTTTTTTCAACATCCTTGTTAGTTCGTTTTATAATTGTGTGTTTTACTGCAAACGTATATATACTCAACAAGGAATGTTTAGCAAATATCTGTTATGACGTCTAAATTTGCCATGGTTGAATAAACTTAAAAGAAAACCAGGTCCTCATGTTGTGTTGAGGCAAAGGTTGATGAAAAAAAGATAGAACAAAAGTTTGTTTTATTTAACAACGCCACCTAGAGCACATTGATTGTTCTTTTATCTTATCATCGGCTCTTGGACGTCAAACATATGGTCATTCTGACACTGTTTTTCAGAGGAAACTCGCTGTCGCCACATAGGCTACTATTTTACGACAGGCAGCAAGGGATCTTTTATTTGCGCTTCCCACAGGCAGGATAGCACAAACCATGGCCTTTGTTGAACCAGTCATGGATCGATGGTCGGTGCAAGTGGTTTACAACTACCCACTGAGCCTTGCGGGGCACTCACTCAGGGTTTGGAGTCGGTATCTGGATTAATTTTGCTTGAAAATTTCATTGTTATTGTTGACTGATGTTTTCTACCTTTTTTTTTTAGTTGACGTGTGGAATCAAGAGATGGAAGATATTTATCATCGGGCTGGTGACAGTTGAAGGTGTAGCTGTCACAAGTGAAGCATTTTAATGGTAAGTTACCTCCCTTCTTGATTTTGGATAGTTTGGTTTATAATTGTTTTGGTGAAGAATTGAATTATAATTGAAAGATATCTATCAGTGGATTGATAACAGCTGAAGACACAGCTAAAAGACATACATCTCTGTTATTAGCAAGATGACTGATGTCAAATGAAGTTGCATGCAATGAAATGTCTAAGTAATCGTTTTTTCAACATCCTTGTTAGTTCGTTTTATAATTGTGTGTGTTACTGCAAACGTATATATACTCAACAAGGAATGTTTAGCAAATATCTGTTATGACGTCTAAATTTGCCATGGTTGAATAAACTTAAAAGAAAACCAGGTCCTCATGTTGTGTTGAGGCAAAGGTTGATGAAAAAAAGATAGAACAAAAGTTTGTTTTATTTAACAA
>NW_024536739.1:0-13892 GCF_016097555.1 Gigantopelta aegis | reverse complement strand
TAACCCTCATGTCCAGTGATTGGATTAATTGGTCCATTAGTTTAGATTCTCTTTCTCTTCCGACTGAAAGAGAAACATTTGATTAAAACCACAGTAATAATTAATGATGTACGGTGAAAAAAGTTGACCGTTTGTAGCATTATCCCGCAGCATTTGCTAGTGCTAACTTTGCTCAACAGCATAAACAGATACGGAAAAGGACACTATAATTATTCTCTCACCATACATATAAAATGAATTATTCCAGCTGTTGTACGATTCATAAATTTGATACTCTCCTAGCATTTGCTAGTGCTACAAAACAACATGCCAGCACACACTGGATACCAGCAAAGTACGAAAGATTTCTGGAAGAACTCATCGAATTCATCCCAAGGATTACCTTGTTAATTCATTCCGTTCTTTTCATCACTCAAACTTATTATTTTGTTCATTGCTCGGCGATTTTTCGTAAAACTAGTTAAACATTTTGATCACATTCACATAGCAGTGTATTTATAGCATTATCTCTCAGCAGTTGCTAGGGCTAGCTTTATTGGCAAACACACCAATGCGAAATACCGACTGACGACACTATAACCTTCTGTTTTCTAAATGAAATGTGGTTAGACGAATGCACTCTTAAGTAAGATTCATCTATCAACTCGCCAGCATATTGTTATTGCTAGCAACGTGTAACACACCATCACAACTACAATGCTAGTAGGGTACTACGGATTTTGATGGGGAAAACGGAAACTACTTCCCATGGTTTCTCTATATCCTTGCATTGTGATGTTTTTTCTTTCCCTTTCAGAAATGATCCAGATTTAGTACACACTCCCACATTCTGCTATTGCTAGTTGTATTTCTATCACAAGCACAAGGTCCAAATACCAGAGGTTTCGCTAAATATTTCTCTCTATCTAAGTTTAATTAATATTCGCCTTATGAAACCATAAGTATTTACAGGTGCATAACATGACATTTCAACAAACAGATATCAGATACTTGAATAGTTTGTAGACTTTCCTCTATCTTTTTGTTTTAGCAATGTCTTTATCTTTTGAATAAACTAAGCTTCTTGTACACTTGCCACTAAACAGCTCACCTTAAACGGACTTAGTGCAGGCACATAACCTTTTATCTACGACCGGCCAAACACAATTATTACCTGTAAGTTGATCCCATTTTCATTCACACCGAGGGACGACGGTAATAGTAATGATATCTCTATTATTTTGGGTTGATTTTAATATTGCAATTGTGGCATTGAGATGGCACTGACAAAAAGCAGAACATTAACTATAGGACAACTGACAGGCAGGTATGATGTCCTCACTTAGTTTTGTAATCACGGTCATTGTCCAGTGAATTGGATTAAGTGGGTTCCATTATGTTTAGATTTCTCTTTCTTCTTCCGACTGAAAGAGAACCATTTTATGAAAAACCACAGTATAATTAATGAAATGTACGGTGAAAAAAAGTTCGACGTTTGTTAGCAATTATCTCCCAGTCATTGGCTAGTGCTAACTTTGTCTCAAAAGAGCATAAAGACAGATATCTGAGAAATGGACCACTATAATTATTCTCACTCACCATACATATAAATGAATTATTCAGCCTGTTGTACGATTCATTTGATACTCTCCTAGCATTTTGCTAGTGCGAACAAATATACAACATGCCAGCACACACAACATACCAGTCAAAGTACTAAAGATTTCTGGAAAATACCACTCGAATTTCATCAAGGCCCCCCTACCTTGTTAAACGACGTGCATTCTTCTCTTCACTCAAACATTTATTATTTTGTTCATTGCCGGCTTTTTTCGTTAAAACTAGTTACATTTTTATCACATTCACAGAGCAGTGTATTTATAGCATTATCTCTCAGCATTTGCTAGTGGATAGCTTTATACTGTCACAAACAACCACAATGCGAATACGAGACGGACGACACTACCTTTCTTGTCTAAATGAATGTGGTTAGCGAAATGCACTCTTACAGTAAAGATTCATCTAATACTCTCCCATTTAGTATTTGTTAGTGCTAGCAACGTGTAACACACCAGCACAATTAAATGCTAGTAGGGTACTAATGATTTGATGGGAAAACGTAAACCTATTCCTGTTTCCTCTATCCTTTCCTTGCAATGTGATCTGTTTTTCCTTTCCCTGTCAGAAATGATCCTATTTAGTACACTCCCAGCATTTCGCTAGTGCTAGTTGTTATTTCTATCACAAGCACAGGTCAAATACCAGAGGTTCGCTAATATTTCTCTCTATCTAAGTGGTAATTAATAATTACCGGTAATGAAACACCATAGTATTTACTGGTGGCTAACATACATTTCAACAACATATATCAGATACTTGAATAGGGGTGTTTGTAGACTTTTCTGTCTAGCTTGGTTTTGGCAATGTCTTTATCTTTTGAATACATTATTACGCTTCTGTGTACACTGACCTAAAAGCTCCCTTTAAACCGACTTAGTGCAGGAATATAACCTTTTATCTACGACCGGCAAAGCAAATTATTACCTGTAAGTTGATCCTTTTCACCGACGCGACGGTAATAGTAATGATAAATCTATTTCACTTGGGTTGATTTTAATATTGGCAAATTGTGGCATTGAGATGGCACGTGACAAAAGCAGAACATTAACTAGAGACAATTGACAGGCAGGTATGCGTCCGCACTTAGTTGTTAATCACGGTCACATTGTCCAGTGGGATTGGATTAATTGGTCCATTAAGTTTAGATTTCTCTTTCTCTTCCGAATGAAATAGAGAAACATTTGATTAAAACCACACAGTAAGATAATTAATGATATGTATCGGTGGAAAAAGTTGGACGTTTGTAGCATTATCTCCCAGTCATGTGGCTAGTGCTAACTTTGTCTCAAAAGAGCATAAGACAGATACTGAGAAGGACACCGATAAAACTATTCTCATCCTTATACATATAAATGAATTATTCAGCTGTTGTACGATTCATTTGATACTCTCCTCGCATTTGCTAGTGCTAAACAATATACAACCATGCCAGCACACACCAAATACCAGCAAAGTACTAAAGATTTCTGGACCAAATACATCGATTCATCAAGGATTACCTTATTAAATTTCATTTCTCTTCTTTCACTCAAAACGTATTATTTTGTTCATTGCCGGGGGCTTTTCGTAAAAACTAGTTACATTTTGATCACATTCCACAGAGCATGTATTTATAGCATTATCCTCTCAGCATTTGCTAGTGCTAGCTTTATTGTCAAACAACCACAATGCGAATACCGACGGACGACACTACATCTTTGTCTAAATGAAAATGTGGTTAGCGAAATGCACTCTTAAGTAAGATTCATCTAATCACTCTCCCAGGCATTTGTTAGTGCTAGCACACGTGTAACACACCAGCACAACTAAATGCTAGGAGGGTACTATGATTTTGATGGGAAAACGTAAACTATTCCTGTTTCTCTCTATCCTTGCATGTGATGTTTTCTTTCCCTGTCAGAAATGATCCTATTTAGTACACTCCCAGCATTTGCTAGTGCTAGTTGTATTTCTATCACAGCACAGGTCAAATCACCAGAGGTTCGCTAAATATTTCTCTCTATCTAAGTGTAATTAATAATTAGCCTTAATGAAACCCTAGTATTTACTGGTTGCTAACATACATTTCAACACAACATATATCAGATACTTGAATAGTTTTTGTAGACTTTTCTCTAGCTTTGTTTTAGCAATGTCCTTTATCTTTTTTAAATAAATTAAGCTTCTGTACACTTGATAAAAGCTCACCTTTAAACGACTTAGTGCAAGGAATATAACCTTTTATCTACGACCGGCAAAGCAAATTATTTACCTGTAAGTTGATTCATTTTCACCGACGACGGTAATAGTAATGATAAACTCTATTATTTGGGTACGATTTTATATTGCCAATTGTGGCATTGAGATGGCACTGACAAAAAGCAGAACCTTAACTAGAGACAATGACAGGCAGGTATGCGTCTCTCACTTAGTTTGTAATCACGGTCATTGTCCCCGTGATTGGATTAATTGGTCCATTAAGTTTAGATTTCTCTTTCTTCTTTCGACTGAAAGAGAAACATTTGATTAAAACCACAGTATAAATTAATGATGTACGGTGAAAAAAAGTTGGACGTTTTGTAGCATTATCATCCCAGCATTTGCTAGTGCTACTTTTTCTCAAAAGAGCATAAGACATATACTGAGAAAGGACACTAATAATTATTCCATCACCATACATATAAATGAATTATTCAGCTGTTGTACGATTCATTTGATACTCTCCTAGGCATTTTGCTAGTGCTAACAATATACAACATGCCAGCACACCACCAAATACCAGCAAGTACTAAAGATTCCTCCGGGAAAATACATCGAATTCATCAAGGATTAACCTTGTTAAATTTCATTCTTCTTTCACTCAAAACTTATTATTTGGTTCATTGCCGGCTTTTCGTTAAAACTAGTTACATTTTTATCACATTCACAGAGCAGTGTATTTATAGCATTATCTCTCAGCATTTGCTAGTGCTAGCTTTATTGTCAAACAAGCCACTTCCAATGGCGAATACCGACGGACGACACTACATTCTTTGTCTAAATGAATGTGGTTAGGCGAATGCACTCTAAGTAAGATTCATCTAATACTCTTCCCAGCATTTGTTAGTGCTAGCAACGTGTACCACACCAGCACAATTAAATGCTAGTAGGGTACTAATGATTTTTGATGGTAAACACGTAACTATTCCCTGTTTCTCTCTATCCTTGCATGTGATGTTTTCTTTCCCTGTCAGAAATGATCCTATTTAGTACCTCCTCCCAGCATTTGCAGTGCTAGTTGTATTTCTATCACAAGCACAGGTCAAATACCAGAGGTTCGCTAAATATTTCTCTCTATCTAGTGTAATTAATCTTAGCCTTAATGAAACCATAGTATTTGCTAGTGCTAACATACATTACAACAAACATATATCAGATAATTGAAGTAGTTGTAGACTTTTCTCTAGCTTTTTTTAGCAAAATGTCTTTATCTTTTGAATAAACTAAGCTTCTGTACACTTGATAAAAAGCTCACCTTTAAACGACTTAGTGCAGGAACATAACCTTTTATCTACGAACGGCAAAACAAATTATTACCTGTAAGTTGATCATTTTCACCGACGACGTTAAATAGTAATGATATCTCTATTCTCTATTTTGGGTTGATTTTATATTGCAATTGTGGCATTGAGATGGCACTGACAAAAAGCAGACACATTAACTAGAGACAATGACAGGCAGTATGCGTCCTCACTTAGTTGTAATCACGGTCATTGTCCAGTGATTGGATTAATTGGTCCATTAAGTTTAGAATTTCTCTTTCTTCTTGCGACTGAAATAGAAAACATTGATTAAAACCACAGTATAATTACATGATGTACGGTGAAAAAAAAGGTTGGCGTTTGTAGCATTATCTCCAGCATTATTACTGAGTGCTAACTTTGTCTCAAAAGAGCATAAGACAGATACTGAGAAGGACACTATAATATCTCTCAGCACCATACAATATAATATGAATTATTCAGCTGTTGTACGATTCATTTGATACTCTCCTAGCATTTGCGCTAGTGCTAACCAACTATACCACCCTATTAGCATAGCACACACCAAATACCAGCAAAGTACTAAAGATTTCCTGGAAAATACATCGAATTCATCAAGGGATTACTGTGGTTACATTTTCATTCTTCTTTCACTCACAACTTGAGAGTTATTTGTTCATTGCCGGCTTTTCCGTAAAACTAGTTACATTGTTATCACATTCCACAGGAGTAAGCAGTGTATTTATAGCATTATCTGCCTCAGCATGTTGCTAGTGGGTCAGCTTTATTTGTTTCAAACACACACAAACAATGCGAATACCGACGGACCTACGACAACATTCCTGTGTGTCTAAATTGAATGTGGTTGAGCGAATGCACTCTTACTGCCTAGACTGTCATCTAATACTCTCCACAGCAGTTGTGTATTTAGGTTGCTAGAACGTGTAACACACCAGCACAATTAGATGCTAGTAGGGTACTAATGATTTTGATGGGGTAAAACGGGTAAACGTACTTCCCTGTTTTCTAACTCTATCCTTGCATGTGATGTTTTGTTTCCCTGTCAGAAATGATCCTATTTAGTACACTCCCAGCATTTTGCTAGGTGCTAGTTAGTATGTATCTATCACAAGTCACAGGTCAAATACAGTGAGGGTGGCGGCTAAATATTATCTCGCATCTAAGTGGTATTCAATATTAGGCCTTAATGGAAACCATAGTATTTACTGTGTGCTATACATACATTGTCAACAGAACTATACAGATACTCGAATAGTTTGTAGACTTTTCTCGTAGCTTTGGATTTTAGCAATGTCTGTTATACGTCTTTTAATAAAACCTAAGCTTCTGTAGACACTTCGAATAAAAGCTCACCTTTAAACGACCCTTAGTGCAGGAATATAACTTTTATCTACGACCGCAAAAGCAAACATTATTACCTTGTAAGTTGATTCAATTTTCACCGACGACGGTAATAGTAATGATAACTCTATTATTTTGGGTAGATTTTATATTATGCAAAGTGTGGCATTGAGATGGCACTGACAAAAAGCGTAGGAAACATGGTTAGAAACGGTGTGAGAGACACATGACAGGCAGGTAGGATTGTGTCCTCTTAGGATAGTTGTATATCCATGTCATTGTCCAGTGAGTTGGATTAATGGGAGTCCATTAGAGTTTAGGGATGTGCTCCTTTCTCTTCGACTGAAAGAGAAACTTTGATTGAACCATCAGTATAATGCAATGAAACAGCATGAGAAAAAACCAGTTGGAGCGGTTGTGTAGAGCATATATCTCCCAGCATTTGCTATGCTAACTTTAAAAGAAAAAGAGCATTAAGGAGAGAAAAGATAAAAAAAAGGAGACTGGAAGAGTTCTCAGCACGTTACATACCAGTAAAGGATAATTCAGGCTCGGCTAAACTATTTCATTGTGCTAGGTCCTAGACGGGGGCTAGTGGCTAACAAGTACGGGTTATGCCAAGCACACATCAAATACAGCAAAAGAAAGAGTACGGGCAAAACATCAGGGGATTCATACAAGGATTACCTTGTTAAATTTCATTCTCTTTCACTCAAAACTTATGATTTGTTGAGATTGCAGGCTTTTCAGTAAAACTAGTTTACATTGATTATCAGCATTAAAAAGAGAACGTGTAATTTATAAGCATGATATCTCTAGCATTTGTTTACGAAATGCACTAGCTTTATTGTCCATACACCACAACTCTAATATAAACGGAGGACACTACATTGGGTCTATAATGAATTGGTTAGCGCAACATGGGAACATTGTAAGTAAAGATGGATCTAAAACTCATCCCATCAGTGTTGTTAGTGCTAGCAAAATGTGTAACACACACCAGGACCATGCAACACGCAGGAGGGTACTAATTGAAGTTTGATGGGGGTCGACGGACACTATCCATTTGCGACAGGTATCCTTGCATGTGATGTTTTTCTCCCTGCATAAATGATCCTAGTTGTACCCTCCCAGCATTTGCTAGTGTATGGGATGCCTTATCGACGAAGCAAACAGGTCCAAATAACCAGAGGTTCGTTCTAAATATTGTTCTCTCTAATCATAACTGTGTAATTAAATAGTAGCCTTATTGAAACCATAAAACGCTATTTACTGGTGTACCTACATGCGTCAACAAAAACTATCTAATCAGCATACTTGACATAGTTTTTGTAGGATTTTCTCTATGCTTTACCGTGTTCAGCTGCAGGTCTGTATTTTCTGAACTGAAATTACGCGTTCTGTACACACTTGATAAAAGCTCACCTTTAAAAGACTTAGTTGCAGGACCTAAACCTTGTATCTACGAATACGGCAGACGCAAAGCAATTACCTGTTAAGTTGTTTTCATTTTCACCGCACGAACGGTAATTAGTACTGATAAACTCTATTATGGCCTTTGGGTTCGATTTTATATTGCAATTGTGGCATTGAGCTAGGCTCCGACTGACAACAAATACAGACACCATTAACTAGAGAACACAGACAGGCAGGTATGCGCCCTCACTTAGGTTGTAATCACGGTCATGGGGTCCAGTGATTGGATTCAACTTAGGTCCATTAAGTTTAGATTTCTCTTCTCTTCTTCCGGCGACTGAAATGCACGAAACAATTTGATTAAATACCACAGTAGAATGAATGATGTTACGTGAAAAAAAAAGTTGGGACGTTTGTAGCATTATCTCCCAGCATTTGCTAGTGCTTTGTCGTTGTTCTCAAAAGAGCATAAGCACAGATACTGCAAAAGGACACATCAGTTTCGCTAATATTCTACCATACATATAAAGTGAATTTTATTCAGCTGTTTGTACGATTCCATTGGATACTCTCTCCTAGCATTTGCTTTAGTGCTAACAAATAAACAAATGCCAGCATCACCACAAATACCCAGCAAACGTACTACATGGATTTGTGGAACCCATACCACTCAGTCTCTGCATCATCAAGGAGGTACCCTTGTTACATTTACATTCATTCTTTTCAATCACAAACTTACTTAGAATTGTGTTCATTGCCGGCTTTTTCGTAAAACGAGTTACTTTTTACGCACTTTCACAGAGAAGTGATAACCTATGATTATCTCATTTTGAGTATCTCCTCAGCATTTGCTAGTGGTGCTAGCTTATTGTCAACCACACCACCCCAATGCGAATGGACCGACGGACGCACCACTACAGGCTTTTTGGTCTAAATGAATGGAGTTAGTCGAAATGCACTCTTAACGTAAGATTCATCTAATACTCTCCCAGCACATTGTTAGTGCATGTAGCAACGGTAACACACCAAGCACAAGTTAATCCGCCTAGGAGGGTACAATGATTTTGCATGGGGAAAACGTAAACTATTCCACTGTTCTCTCTATCGTTGCAGGGTGCGAGTTTTCTGTCCCTGTCAGAAATGATCCTCATTTAGTACTAATCCCCCAGAATTGGTGCTTAGTGCTGTTTGTATTTCTATCACAACAAGCACACAGGTCCGAAATACCCAGAGGTTGCTAAATATTTTCTCCTATCTAAGTGTAATTAATTAATAATAGCTAACCTTAATTGAAACCATAGTATTTGCTGGTGCTAAAGCTACATTTCCTTTGGCAAACAATCTATAAGATCGATACTTGAAATAGTTTGTAGACTTTTGCTTCTAGCTTTGTTTTAGCAATGTCTTTATTCTTTTAATCTAATGTAAGCTTCTGTACACTTGATAAAAAGCACCTTTTAAACGACTTAAGTTGCAGGATAATATACCGTTTATGATATCGACACGGTCATAAGCAAATTATACCTGTAAGTGATAATCATTTTCACCGACTGCCGGTGATATATTAAACGGGGTGATAAAGGACTGCCTATTATTTGGGTTGAGGTTTTTATATTGCCATTTGTGGGCATTGAGATGGCACTGACACGTTGAAATGCACCGAACAGGTAACTAGAGACAAAAGTGGTCGGGAGGCAGAAGTAATGCGGTCGAATCACATTAGTTGGTAATCAGCTGGAAATCAAGACATGTCCAAGTGATTTTGGATTAATTGCACGCTAGGTCACCATAAATTAAATGTTTAGATTTCTCTTTTCGATTCTGTGCTTCCGACTGAAAAGAGAAACATTTGATTAAATGAAACCACAGGTAATTGTAAAATGACTAGCTGCACGTGAAAAAAAGTTGGGCAGTATAATTGGGTAGACATTATCGTAACATCCCAGCATTTGCGTAGGTGCTAACTTTTTGATCCTCAAAAAGAGCATAAAGACAGATACTAGAAAAAACGGACTACTACAATGTATTCTCATCACCATAACATACTTCTGCAATGATTCAGCTGTCTTGTACGATTCATTGTGATACTCGGCCTCCTAGAAATTGAATTCCATGCTGCTAGTGCAATAGGTACAAGCAGGTGACGACGCACAGCCAAAAGCGCCCAGCCAGCAAGTACTCTAAAGATTTGTATGGAAAATTAAATCGAAGTAACAGAATGTCATTGTTAACAAGGCACTCTCTACTCAAATTGTTAGTTTATTCATTGGTGTTGTCGTAACGTTTAGACCATGTTTTTCAAACAAGTGATCACGTATTTAGTACACTTCATAGCACATCTTCTCGTGGGCAAATATTTGACGATTGTCTATTTCTTATCAGCAATAAGCACGGAGGTGGGAATACCAGAGTTCGTGCGGGTAATTCAATGTTCTAAAGCATATGGGTAGTGTGAATGAACTGATTAAGTGCCGTTACAAAAAACCATAGCATTTACTGAGTGCTACCGAACGGGTAACGACAACAGTACATAATATCAGATTAACTGAGAATGGTAGAAATGAGTTTATTGGAAAACGTAATACCTTTCCCTAGCCTGTCTCGATGCTTTGCATGAAGGCCATAACTAACTTCGGCGTACAGACTTATGATCTAATTAGTACACTCCCGCATTGCTAGTGTCTAGGGAATCTCAACATGCACACGTGTCAAAGCACCAGATGGTTGCGTTCTACTTTTTATCGGTGTTCTTTACTAGGGTAGGGTAAGTAATTAATAGTAGATGTAGGTGAAACAATGGGAAAACGTAAACTCCCCTTTATTTGTCTCTATCCGTTGGGCATGTGATGCTGTTCTCCTTTCTCCACTAGTGGCAAAGATGAGATCCTATTTAGTTAGGTACTCGGTCGCCTCATTTGTGCTAAGTGCTGAGATGTGTGATGTTCTTATCATCAAGCACAGGTCAAATACCGAAGGTTCGCTTAAATATTGCTCATCTCTCGATATACGTTATTGAGTGGATGATTGAGCTGTAATGTGAAAACCTTAGTATGTGGGGTTGGCTAGTCCCTAACATAGGATGTCAACAAACATATATCAGATAGCTGTGAAGTATGTGTTGTAAATACTTTAAAATCTCATAAGCTTTGTGTGTAATCAAGGCAATGGTCTTTATCTTTGTGAAGTCAATTTAAGCTTCTGTAGCACTTAGTAGAAACATCTCGACCCTTAAACGACTTAGTGCAGGGAACTCTAAACGCTGTTCATCGTACGAACCGGCAAAGCAAAGGGTGATTAACCTGGGAAAATAAGTGGCATTATTTTCGACGGCGACGCAGACTGTTAGTAGGTAAGGTATGGATCCGTGCTGTCTCGTTATTTTGGGGGTGTGGATTTGTATGATTGCGGAGTTTGATTAGTCAGGGGTTAAAAAAGTATGGGCTAGCTGACACAAAGGGCATACATTGTTAACTAGGAGACAATGACCAGGCAGTTATGCGGGTCCTACTTAGTTGTAATCACGGTCATTCTCCAGTGATTGGATTAAGTTGTCCATTAAGTTTAGATTTCCTCTTTCTTCTTTCGAACTCAAAGACGAAACATTTTGACTCTAAAACCACAGTATAATTAATGATGTACGGTGGAAAAAAAGTTGGACCGTTTTTTAGCATTATCTCCCAGCCTGTTGCTAGTGCTAACTGGTTCCTCCAAAAGAGCATACAGCCAGTACGGAGACAGTGCCAACTGTATAATTATCCTCATTTTTCCAACACATACATATAAAAATTAATTATTCATTACTGTTGCCTACGATTTCCTCCTGTATACTCTCTCCTAAGCAGTTTGGATAGTGCTAACAATATACAACCCATGCCAGCACAAACCAACATTACCAGAAGAGTACTAAATGATTTCGGTTAAAATACATCGAAATTACATCACAGGATTACCCATTGTTAACTTTCCTTCTTCTTTCACTACAAAAATTATTATTTTGTTACATTGCCGGCTTTTCGTAAAACTAGTTACATTTTATACGACATTCACACAGCAGTGTATTTAACTAGCATTATCTATTACAGTCACTTGCTAGTGCTAGCCTGTTATTGGTCAACAAAACCACATATGCCTGAATATACCGACGCTGACGACCACTACATTCTGTGTATAAATGAACCTTGTGGTTAGCGAATGCACTCTCTAAGTAAGATTCATCTAATATTCTCCCATCCTTTGTTAGTGCTACGCAACGTGGTAACACACCAGCACAATTAACATGCTAGTAGGGTACTATAATGATTTTTGTGGGAAAATCGGAAACTCTATTCCCTGTTTCTCCTATATCCTTGCATTGGATTGTTTTCTTCCCCTGTGCATACAGGAGCCTATTGTTAGTAGGACTCCCAGTCATTTTCTATTGCTAGTTGTATCTTCTACTCACATACCTGAACATAGGTCATTACACCCACCACGAGGTTCTCTAAATATTTTTTGCTCATCTAAGTGTAATGATAACTTTTAGCCTGATCACAACCCCAAAGTATTTACTGGTGCTGAAATACACTTTCAACATACATAATAATCAGATACCTTGAAATAGTTTGATACGCTTGTCTCTAGCTTCCGTCTTAGCAATGTCTTTATCTTTTAAATAATTAAGCTTCTTTGTACACTTGATGAAATGCTCACCTTTCAAACGGATCTTCGTCGCAGGAAAATACCTTTTTCTCTCTACCGACCGGCAAAAAGCAACAATATTAACCTGTAATGGTGATTCATTTTCAACCGACGAACGGTCATATGAATGATAATCCTCTATTTTTTGGTTAGTAGATTTTATATTGCAGATGCGGTCTAGGTCAATTGATTAGGCACTGGACGCACCACAAGCAGAACATTAACGTAGACGGACCCGAAATGACACCGGCAGGTATTTCATCTCACTTAGTTGTAATCACGGTCTTACTGCCATGATTGAATCATTTTGGTACACTAAAGTTTAGATCTCCTTTTTTTACTTGTTTTCTTCGACTTCAAAGAGAAAACATTTGATTAAAAACACAAGATAATTAATTATGATAAACGGTGAACAAAAGTTGTAACTTTTTGTAAGATAATCACTCCCCCTCATTTGCTCGATGACTTAACTTGTTTCCCTCGAACAGACGCACCCTTGGGGAATACCTATACTTAGAACGGTACCACTATATTATTCATCATTCACCATAGCCACGATACAATGAATTATTCAGCCTGTTGTTATCGATGCCCATTGCGGATTTACATCCTAGCATTTGGGCCCTAGTGTTGCTAAGGCACTATGTACACACAACATGCCCGCACATCACCACAATAGCCACAGCAACCCTAGTTACCCATCACAAGATTTCTGCGCAACCCAAATTACATCGACTTCATCAAGGATTACCTTGTTAAATTTCATTCTTTTCTTGCACTCAAAACTTATTATTTTGTTCATTGCCGGCTTTTCGTAAAACTAGTTACATTTTTATCACATTCATAGAGCAGTGTATTTATAGCATTATCTCTCAGCATTTGCTAGTGCTAGTTTATTGTCAAACAAGCACAATCGAATACCGACGGACGACACTACATTCTTTGTCTAAATGAATGTGGTTAGCGAATGCACTCTTAAGTAAGATTCATCTAATACTCTCCAAGCATTTGTTAGTGCTAGCAACGTGTAACACACCAGCACAACTAAATGCTAGTAGGGTACTAATGATTTTGATGGGAAAACGTAAACTATTCCCTGTTTCTCTCTATCCTTGCATGTGATGTTTTCTTTCCCTGTCAGAAATTATCCTATTTAGTACACTCCCAGCATTTGCTAGTGCTAGTTGTATTTCTATCACAAGCACAGGTCAAATACCAGAGGTTCGCTAAATATTTCTCTCTATCTAAGTGTAATAATATTAGCCTTATGAAACCATAGTATTTGCTAGTGCTGACATACATTTCAGCAAACATATATCAGATACTTGAATAGTTTGT
>NW_024536738.1:0-8644 GCF_016097555.1 Gigantopelta aegis | reverse complement strand
CTAGTCTGGCAGTCCTCTTTGTGGCGGTGCAAGAAGTATGAATTATCCAGTAAATGATTTCCTCGGGAGTGGCTGTCCTCCTATAGACGAGTTTCAAAGAGCTAGGTTTGATTTAGTAAACTAGTCTGGCAGTCTTCTTTGTGGCGGTGCAAGAAGTATGAATTATCCAGTAAATGATTTCCTCGGGAGTGGCTGTCCTCCTATAGACGAGTTTCAAAGAGCTAGGTTTGATTTAGTAAACTAGTCTGGCAGTCTTCTTTGTGGCGGTGCAAGAAGTATGAATTATCCAGTAAATGATTTCCTCGGGAGTGGCTGTCCTCCTATAGACGAGTTTCAAAGAGCTAGGTTTGATTTAGTAAACTAGTCTGGCAGTCTTCTTTGTGGCGGTGCAAGAAGTATGAATTATCCAGTAAATGATTTCCTCGGGAGTGGCTGTCCTCCTATAGACGAGTTTCAAAGAGCTAGGTTTGATTTAGTAAACTAGTCTGGCAGTCTTCTTTGTGGCGGTGCAAGAAGTATGAATTATCCAGTAAATGATTTCCTCGGGAGTGGCTGTCCTCCTATAGACGAGTTTCAAAGAGCTAGGTTTGATTTAGTAAACTAGTCTGGCAGTCTTCTTTGTGGCGGTGCAAGAAGTATGAATTATCCAGTAAATGATTTCCTCGGGAGTGGCTGTCCTCCTATAGACGAGTTTCAAAGAGCTAGGTTTGATTTAGTAAACTAGTCTGGCAGTCTTCTTTGTGGCGGTGCAAGAAGTATGAATTATCCAGTAAATGATTTCATCGGGAGTGGCTGTCCTCCTATAGACGAGTTTCAAAGAGCTAGGTTTGATTTAGTAAACTAGTCTGGCAGTCTTCTTTGTGGCGGTGCAAGAAGTATGAATTATCCAGTAAATGATTTCCTCGGGAGTGGCTGTCCTCCTATAGACGAGTTTCAAAGAGCTAGGTTTGATTTAGTAAACTAGTCTGGCAGTCTTCTTTGTGGCGGTGCAAGAAGTATGAATTATCCAGTAAATGATTTCATCGGGAGTGGCTGTCCTCCTATAGACGAGTTTCAAAGAGCTAGGTTTGATTTAGTAAACTAGTCTGGCAGTCTTCTTTGTGGCGGTGCAAGAAGTATGAATTATCCAGTAAATGATTTCCTCGGGAGTGGCTGTCCTCCTATAGACGAGTTTCAAAGAGCTAGGTTTGATTTAGTAAACTAGTCTGGCAGTCTTCTTTGTGGCGGTGCAAGAAGTATGAATTATACAGTAAATGATTTCATCGGGAGTGGCTGTCCTCCTATAGACGAGTTTCAAAGAGCTAGGTTTGATTTAGTAAACTAGTCTGGCAGTCTTCTTTGTGGCGGTGCAAGAAGTATGAATTATACAGTAAATGATTTCCTCGGGAGTGGCTGTCCTCCTATAGACGAGTTTCAAAGAGCTAGGTTTGATTTAGTAAACTAGTCTGGCAGTCTTCTTTGTGGCGGTGCAAGAAGTATGAATTATACAGTAAATGATTTCCTCGGGAGTGGCTGTCCTCCTATAGACGAGTTTCAAAGAGCTAGTTTTTGATTTAGTAAACTAGTCTGGCAGTCTTCTTTGTGGCGGTGCAAGAAGTATGAATTATACAGTAAATGATTTCCTCGGGAGTGGCTGTCCTCCTATAGACGAGTTTCAAAGAGCTAGGTTTGATTTAGTAAACTAGTCTGGCAGTCTTCTTTGTGGCGGTGCAAGAAGTATGAATTATACAGTAAATGATTTCCTCGGGAGTGGCTGTCCTCCTATAGACGAGTTTCAAAGAGCTAGGTTTGATTTAGTAAACTAGTCTGGCAGTCTTCTTTGTGGCGGTGCAAGAAGTATGAATTATCCAGTAAAGGATCTCCTCGTGTGTGGCTGTCCTCCTATAGACGAGGCACTAGACAGAGATTGATGGAATAAACCACTGTACTCCTATAGACGAGGCACTAGATAGAGATTGATGGAATAAACCACTGTCCTCCTATAGACGAGGCACTAGATAGAGATTGATGGAATAAATCACTGTCCTCCTTTAGACGAGGCACTAGATAGAGATTGATCGAATAAACCACTGTCCTCTTATAGACGAGGCACTAGATAGAGATTGATGGAATAAACCACTATTTTGCAAAATAACCATTGGACTCTGCGTTGTGCAGAGATGAGTCTTGGTTACGAATAACGATTTTGTCGTTCAGATACAATACAATACAATACATTTTAAATATTTCTGATAGTCCTTTAAAGCGACAGTCCCTAGTTTTTAAACACTAACGCATAGTTTTCACTATTAGAGCCGTTTATGATCACTGAAATCAAACATTACATATAATGTATTCTTTAGATTATCCATTTCTGTACAGCCGAAGTGTCCGTATCCGTATGTGTTACAGGTTTATAAATTAACTAAACTTAGTGTCCATGTTTGCGATTTGAAACTATGGTCTGCGCCTTTAATAGTTTTAAAGTCTCTGACAACTCCACAGGAGTGACTTGTGTACTTTTATTGCTGTATTGTTGTATTATTACTGTTGAACACTTGTTTTTATTTTAATCTGTACAGAAGGTGAGAGGTAAATCTGTCTATAATTATTTAGTTGTTAAAAAGGTGCTGTTAGTCTGGACGATGTTATAGTGACAGGCTGGCAACACACTCAAGACAGTCATGTAACGGTGTTGTCTTCTAATGTGTCATCAGATATAGAGATTATTACCAGGGTGTTTTTCTGTATCGTCAATATCATACATTAGGAATACAAATTGTATTATGCGAACGCCTGGCAAGCATAATACATCATGTTTATTCCTAATATATATTGACGATACCGAAACAAACGAGGGTAATGCTCTCTTTATCATATAATTTCAAGTTTAATACAACGTGTGTTTGTAAACTGTTTACGTAACTTTAATTCCAGTCAGCCATTACTCTATATTCAAATAACGTAAGAATATGTGACGCAATGTCTTTTTGAAGGAAAATGACGTCAAACTCGAATGATATCTTTTTGGATGTTCTTACTTAAAAATAAACTAGTGCTTAACGTGCCGTGACCTCGACTAATTTACATCTAATTTGCAAAGTTATCAAATTCCGAAAGTATGTCATCTGAAAAATATCACATACCGTGATTACACTGGATATGCTAGAATATATATAATATTTATATATCTATATCTATACATATATCCTATTTCTAGCTCTCCTTCCATGGTCAAATACAATGAGAGATTTCGAATCAACGGCCAACCTCTTTCTGACGAAGACTTCTGCACTTACTTCTTACTTCTTACAACAAAATAGAACCCTTAGTGGTATATATGTGTATATGTATATATTAGTCTTTTATTACCAACATGCCATAACGTAAACAGTTGCTTAATTATCGTATGTTTCGAATTATTATTATTATTATTATTTTATTATTATTATTATTATTATTATTATTATTGTAACATTTTCTATATAACCTACCTCCTCTCTCTCTCTCTCTCTCTCTCTCTCTCTCTCTCTCTCTCTCTCTCTCTCTCTCTCTCTCTCTCTCTCTCTCTCTCTCTCTCTCTCTCTCTCTCTCATACCGTAAATATAATAGTATATGCGCCTGTTATATTGATATTATAATTTATACCGTACATATAACAGTATATGCGCGTATTACATTATTATTATTAATATTATTATTATTATTATTATTATTATTATCATCATTATTATTTATTTATATTTTAATGTGCCTTAGCCATATTGTTATTTATTCTATAACTATAACCATGTCATAAAACCATTTGATGTTTACCATTATTAACCCGGGATTTTTCTTTCTGGCGGGGGGGGGGGGGGGGGGGGGGGAAGGGGATGTCAATTGGTCATTTGTTTACAGGTCGATGTATATATGTATATCTGAGAATAACTTTTTGATGAGATTTAGTTAAAGTGTGCGTCGTTTGGGCTAATCGAGATATAGTCATATTACCGATGTAGGCGACTTTACATATTAAACATGGATTAACATTTTATAGTTATAGATTAAACAGAATTCGCCATTCGTGAATTTTGTCTCTGCAAAGCCGATGAACATAAACTTGGTTGATATTTTCCATATTGAAAACAAACAAACACTCGTGATGCATCCTCTATTTCTTTCAAACTCGTTGGAGAGTGATTTGGTATCACACAGTGATATCACACGTGTGGAAGGTCAATTTGAAAGAAATCTGATTGGTTGTTCCAATATAACGACTCGGATGCGGGCTACGATTTCACCGGCTTGTGTTATAAAAAAATATTTGTTTTTAAAAAGACTTGTTACATCATGGGTTTCTTCTGATGATTTACGTGTTAGAATTACCAAAAGTTTGACATCCAATAGCCGATAATAAATAAACGATGTGCTCTAGTGATGTCGTTAAACAAAACAAACTTTTTTCTTTTATATTTGTAGAAAGACATGCTAGATAGAGAAATGTCGGCTTTTTTTTATTTTTCACAACCATGGCTTTCACCGTGTTCATTAAAGAAAAAGTAGATGTACTTGTGATGGAAGTTGGTATTGGTGGACAGAACGACTGCACGAATGTCATTCGATCCCCAATTGTATGTGGAGTTACTTCACTTGGATTAGAACACACTGATAAGCTAGGCAACACGATAGAGAAAATAGCGTGGCATAAAGCGGGGATTTTTAAGGTAAATGCAAGTGACATACATAGTACAGTTGCAGTTCAAACCACAGAATGAGAGAGCGAGCGAGCGAGAGAGAGAGAGAGAGAGAGAGAGAGAGAGAGAGAGAGAGAGAGAGAGAGAGAGAGAGAGAGAGAGAGAGAGAGAGAGAGAGATACAGACAGACATACAGACAGACAGACAGACAGAGAGATGGGGTGAGAGCGTAGAGAGAGGGGGTGAGAGATAGATAGTGAGAGATAGATAGTGAGAGAGAGAGAGAGAGAGAGAGAGAGAGAGAGAGAGAGAGAGAGAGAGAGAGAGAGAGAGAGAGAGAGAGAATCATATGGCTTTAATGGTCTTCCGTATGTTAGGCTTATGTATAATGGACGGGAATTTTTTTGTTTTTCAGAAGGGAGTTCCCGCTCTGACTGTCAGTCAGCCACCAGAAGCCGACGCCGTTCTCTTAGAGCGATCACAGGAGATTGGGGTCAGTCTTCATCAAAGCAGCAATATCGACTATTAGTTGAATATTTTAAAACAAAATATTATTACACTGAAGCCGTTCCCTTTAAGCGATCACAGGAGATTGGGGGTCAGTCTTCATTAAAGCAGCAACATCGAGTATTACTTGAATATTTACACATTTAATAAAGATTAATAATCCAATGACGTGAAAATTTAATTAAAAAGTAAGGCCATCTTCAGTAATAAATGTTAACCCGTGACGCGCCATTATTATGCTGACTGCTGTCTCCAATCTTTGCCACATACAACTGACATTCGCGTGTAGCCTTCTTTTAATAATTATTTATATTTCTGTACCTACTACCCCGTCCAAAACCTTCTTCAACGGCCATGTTGTAATTGTGAATCGTGTTTCAACACTACTTCCCCGTCCAAAATCTTCTTCAACGGCCTTGTTGTAATTGTGAATCGTGTTTCAACTCTACAGCTGACATATTTATAGTTTGTTTATAGTATGCTTACTACTACTTCACCTCAGTACCGTGTTATAGTGTTTGTTGTTTACGTCTACTCTAGGTACCTCTGTATCATATTATAGTCTTTGTTGTTTACGTCTACTCTAGGCACCTTTGTACCGTGTTATAGTGTTTGTTGTTTACGTCTACTCTAGGCACCTCTGTACCGTGTTATAGTGTTTGTTGTTTACGTCTACTCTAGGCACCTCTGTACCGTGTTATAGTGTTTGTTGTTTACGTCTGCTCTAGCCACCTCTGTACCGTGTTATAGTGTTTGTTGTTTACGTCTACTCTAGGCACCTCTGCACCGTGTTATAGTGTTTGTTGTTTACGTCTACAATAGGCACCTCTGTACCGAGTCCCAACCCTACACGAGTTCTGTACCGCGGGTCAACAGATACGCTTGGGTATCGAGGGAAACGTTCAGTTCGTGAACGCAGGACTCGCTCTACAGCTGTGTCGGGTATTTCTACACAGAACCAACAAAGGTCAGTAGAAATGAACCTCTAGACACCACTAGAGCACATTAGTTTATGAATTAGTGGCAAACTGTCAAACATTTGATAATTCCGATAGACACCACTAGAGCACATTAGTTTATGAATCATCGGCAAGCTGTCAAACATTTGATAATTCCGATAGACACCACTAGAGCACATTAGTTTATGAATCATCGGCAAGCTGTCAAACATTTGATAATTCCGATAGACACCACTAGAGCACATTAGTTTATGAATCATCGGCAATCTGTCAAACATTTGATAATTCCGATAGACACCACTAGAGCACATTAGTTTTTGAATCATCGGCAACCTGTCAAATATTTGATAATTCAAATAGACACCACTAGAGCACATTAGTTTACGAATCATTGGCAAGTTGTCAAACATTTGATAATTCCAATAGATGCCGCTAGAGTACATTTGTTTATGAATCAGCGGCAAGCTGTCAAACATTTGATAATTCCGAGTTTACGACACAATTTTAGAGGAAACTCGTTACAGTTTCCGCCATTGGCGTCAGTGTTTTTAATATGCATTTCTCACAGACATTATTACAGCCACTGCATCACAACTGGTTAAAAGGCCGTGATATGTGCTTTCCTGTCTGTGGGGAAATGCGTGTAAAAGATACCTTACAGCTTTGGGGAAAATGTGACGTGTTTCCTCTGATGACTACGTATCAGAATTACCAAGTGTTTGACATTTAATAGCTAATGATAAATTAGTCAATGTTCTCTAGTGGTGTCGTTAAACAAAAACAAAATTCCCACAGACAGGACAGAACATACCACGACTTTTAATATTCTAGTCTAGACCGTCTGTGATGGGAAAACCTCAAGCAGAGATTGGGTCAACCGCGTGGTTTCGATCCTTCGACCAAAGCACCCCAGACGAGCATTCTGCCAACTGGGCTAGATCACCCGATACTCTCCACATACCCCCACCCAGCCTTCAGTCCATTAAAAAAAATTCACAACACCAAAGGCCAGTCAAAGTAAACATATTACTACTACTACTACTACTACTACTACTATTAATATTACTACTACTAGTACTGGTACTACTACTACTACTACTACTACTACTACTACTACTATTACTACTACTGCTACTGCTGCCGCTGCTGCTACTGCTACCAATGCTACTGCTACTGCTACTACTACTACTACTACTACTACTACTACTACTACTACTACTGCTGCTGCTGCTGCTGCTGCTGCTGCTGCTGCTACTACTACCACCACTACTAATAATAATACTACTATTACTATTACTATTACTACTACTACTACTACTACTGTTGCTGCTGCTGTTACTACTAATACTACTACTATTAATACTGCTGCTGCTGCTACTACTACTACTACTATTGTTGCTGCTGCTGCTACTACTACTACCACTACTACTACTGTTGCTGCTGGTACTAATACTACTACTATTAATACTACTGCTACTACTGTTGCTGCTGCTGCTGCTGCTACTACTACTACTACTACTACTACTGCTACTACTACTACTGTTGCTGCTGCTACTAATACTACTACTATTAATACTACTGCTACTACTGCTACTTCTGCTACTACTGTTGCTGCTGCTGCTGCTACTACTACTACTACTACTACTATTAATACTACTGCTACTGATGATCATGATCATGATCATGATCATTATGATAATACATGTAATAATAAAATACAGTGCTAAACCACAAAATCTGTTCCTCTTTTCCCCCAGAAAATCAGTATGTCTATGATGTTTTGTCTGTACCCAGTGTGAAGGACATTCCTCTGTTACCTGTCTTTCAACTCAGCCCTGACGAAACTGAAGGTATGTTTTAGTTTTGTCCTGGTATAAAAATCGTCAAACATCCAGTCTGTATTGTGTATAAATAGATTTCCAAACGTAATTACTAGTAACAGTGGCAGTCCTCTTCATTGGCTGTCAAATGGTGTATTGTCCAGTAGAGTATCTCCTCGTGAGTGGCTGTCCTCCTGTAGACGAGACGCTGGATAGAGATTCATATAATCATCCTCTGTTTTGCGAAATGCACATTCGATTCTGCAATGTACAGAGATACGGTCTTGATGACGGATAACGGTTTTGTTGCTCAGTTTTAGAGTAATCGTTTCAAGCTGTGATAAAAGGGCATAACAATACAGTCCACGATACTTTATGAATAATCACATTGATTAATCAACATATCTGATGTTGCAAATAAGTTATCCACCTTGCTGGATCTGTTCAACTGATTGGGTTTTGTTCTCGTTCCAACCAGTGCACCACAGCTAGTCAAAAACCGTGCTGTGTGCTTTCCTGTCTGTGGGAAAGTGCATATAAAAGACCCTTGCAGCATTAGGAAAAATATAGCGGGTTTCCTCTGTTGACTACGAGTCAGTATTATCAGAATGATCCAATAGCCGATTATTAATTAATCAATCTGCTCTAGTGGCGTCGTTAAACAAAACAAACTTTTTAACATATCTGATATTGCAAATAAGTA
>NW_024536737.1:0-8118 GCF_016097555.1 Gigantopelta aegis | reverse complement strand
CCAATTGCACTTAGACAGGTGGGCAACTTGTTACGTAATACTTCTGCGCGACGGTCATCGAGCTTTTCTAATACACACCCAGAAAAGGTGTGGAGGCCATGTGGCTAGTAGTTACGTAATATCTCCGGTAGTGCTGTTTATGGCCAGGGGATTGCTCGCGGGATGGCGACAGCCAGACTGACGATCAGAGAGAAATATACCGACTCTGGGAGAGGTGGAATATCAGATGATAAGATTCGGTGCCGCGATGTACCCCCAGGCGATATTCGATTTATAATAAATAGCTAGAATTTTTGAGATATCGGAGAGAACTAGGAAGGCTCCAGGGGATCACGGACGTCGTCCACTGAACGATCTATATTAGTTCAGACGGGACTTTGGTAAATATATATTTTCTGCTCTGCGTATAACCTTGATGTGATTGATGTGACTTTAAATATTTTAATACTGTATTATACCAATATTCTTTAGACAGTGTCTTCGGTCATCTGACGAAGTAAATCGTAGTCTTACTGTTCTATATTTATACGAGTATTTGGTAATATAAAGCTTAGCCAGTCATCTTAGAAGACCTAGGTAAACTGTAGGTTATTGTCTTTATTGTGATAGGTACCAGTATTAATTCTGCGTTACAAGGTTACGGAACGAGTAGTAAGGGTTAATTAAAAATTAACCAGTTAGGAATAGAGCTGTAATACCTTTATTAATTAAGTTCCCCTAGAAGCGTTTCTCAATTATCACACGTGTGGGTGTTGTGTCACGGTGAAGTGATTAGCATATTGTGTAAACTAGACACCTAGAGATTAACTACTTAAGTGATCAGTTCTGGGTTGTTATTGTTGTTGTTATTAATTAACTACTGCGGCTGTACATTTGTCAGCGTAGGTTAATACAGATTCCAAAGTGTATTGTGTTTTTGTTGTGTTTTCTAGTGAACTAAACGTGCTATAATAATATATACTTTATATAAGATCGTATCTCTGATCATACCTAGACGAGCCAACGCGGGTATATACTGCCTGTTACAGAGAGATCTAGTAGATATACAGTTAGGAGAGATATTTGGACAATCGTGTTTTATTCAGTTACGGGTATTATAGAATCCCCGTGACAGTGTGCATTATATTTCTTACACACCCATTGACGAGAACACTATGTGTTATTGTTGATAACACACAGTTGTTTACACACGTACGTGTGTTAGCAATTTCAAGACATACGACTGGCTACTCCTAGGTAATGACCAGATCACCAATGCCATACGTCCAATAAAAACCGGGACGGTGGAAATCGATTACACTGTGACGTATAGTTAACCTGGCAATCATGTGTCTGTGACTCGTAAGGCAGCTACAAGTGCAAAGGGTTGTAAATATCGTTTAGTCGATAAAGATGTTAAAATTTGCTTAAAAGATATTTTTTTGAGGATATGTAAAAAGTAGAATAGTACATTCGTGTCCGTTAGATACCATTTATTTCACAACTTAGATACATTTGAAAACAACTCATTGTGAGATAAATGGTATCTAACGGTCACTCATGTATTAATATCTATATAAACCGTCATCCCCAGAAACACAGATCCGACACAACGATCATATTTTCACTAGAAAACAAAATTAAGTTCATTGTATTTATCTCTAAAACATTGAGTTCATGGGGCATTTCTATATTGACAGATAGGCTCATTGCGCATCCCTGTACCCTTCCTCCTGTCAAACTTGTAGCAGCCTTAATATTTAATATTTTAGTGTTTTTGTAAAGCGCATTGTATATTGACGTTCTGCGACTGAACTTTCTAAAAAAGCAATCACATATCCCTCTTAATATTGTCCTATTGACGTAGAAATTGTATTGCAATGTATGCTAAACTGAATAGTGATGTGCAACCGTAAAGAAAAAGAAAACAATCATGTGACGGTACATGCTCTTAATTTGTTTTCGCCTGTGGCGATATTAATTGTTTTAGAAGGCCGTGTGCAGTTCCAAAATGCACTTAGCCCAGATGGGCGATTTGTTACGTAATACCTTCGCGCGATCGGGCATTCCTGTGGAGGCCATGTGGCGAGTAGTTACGTAATACCTCTGCGAGTGCGGTTTCGACGACCGTGATTTTGGCGACCAATGCGTCAGTAAGTCTGACGATCAGAGAAAAATATGCCGGCGTTGTGGTTGTGGAAAATTCAGATGATACGTGAGGTACCGCCTTGTGCCCCCCAGGCGATATTCGCTGTCTCTGAGAGTTTTGAATAAATAGCTAGGATTTTAGAGATATCGAGGAGAACTAGGAAGGCTCCAGGGGATCACGAACGTCGTCCACTGAACGATCTATATTAGTTCAGACGGGACTTTGGTAAATATATATTTTCTGCTCTGTGTATAACCTTGATGTGATTGATGTAACTTTAAATATTTTAATACTGTATTATACCAATATTATTTAGACGGTGCTGCCGGTCATCTGACGCAGTATTCTGTAGGCTCACCGTTCTGATATATATATATATATATATACTCTTCAAAAAAAGAAACGCAAAAGGGTACAAAAGGGATTTTATGTTTCCTACAGGATAGACTACGGAGCCCAAGCCTACAGCTGCGCCGACCCCAAACTGCTACAAAAATTAGATATCATACAAAATCAAGCCTTACGAACAATAGCCAAAGTCCCACGTAATACCAGCGGCCAAAGTCTCGAGGTAGAATTTAACATCATGCCACTTAAATTTCGCCGTAACCTACAACATCTAAAATACCACCTAAAAATTCACTCGCTTAAATTAGACCACCCAGTTCAAGAACTTACCCCTATAATTGCTAAACCAGGGCTAGAATTTAATAAAAATAAAAAACTTAACGACTCATTTGCCACTAGGGCCAGTAAACTTGAAATAGAAGTCGGAATTGATAACACACCAGTAGCTCTATATAACATTAATCAACCTATGGAATGCCACACTCCATACCTTATTAAAAAAGCCACTGACGAAACACCGTTTCCGCCATTCAAAAAAGTCCTGTTTGAAGCAGCAGCCAATGAAAATTACCCAGAAAACACGTCCACGTCTACACAGATGGATCAAAAAACCCGGACAATGGCAGGGTTGGCTTTGCAGTGGCAGAAGAAAAAAAAATATATCTAAACACTCTAAAATAGTTAAATACGCCAGGCTGTCAGACAACTTATCAGTCTACACAGCAGAACTGACAGCCATCTACGAAGCACTAATCTGGATTAAAGTAAACAATACCCTAAAAGCGTCATTTTCTCTGATAGCCTTAGCTCAATCCAATCGCTACAAACTAATAAATCTACTAGGCCTGACATCTTAGCAGCCATCCACAAAGTACTTAACGAGCTAAACCAACTTAAATTAGCAGTAGTATTCGAATGGGTCCCAGCCCACGTAGGAATAATTGGTAACGAAGTAGCCGACTATGGAGCAAAAACAGCACTTGCAATTACCAGCACAATTACCAACCTACCCTTAGGAATAACAGAGCTCATGTCAAAAGCCAAAAAACACTACCTAAACCAATGGCAAGCTAGCTGGGACCTAACTAAAAATACATGGCACTATAACATCAAGCCCTTAGTTAACTCCATAAGACCTAAACACAAAAACACGTATGTAGATAAGCTAATCACTAAACTACGCCTAGGACAATCGTCAAAACTAAACAGCTGCTCCTTTACTAAATTAAACCCAGAATGTGATTGTGGCACCCGGGAAGATATGAAACACTATCTCCTGGATTGCACGCTACATACCACCCAGAGACAACTAATGTTAAAATCAATCACCGATAACCATAATAAACATATAACGCCTAACTTTCTACTAAACCCGGATAAATGCCTAAAGCATAAAACTTTCAAAGCAGTTTATCGATTCGTCCAGTCCACCAAACCAGAGTTATAAATAAATAAAATAATCTTCAAAACTAACCACCTGTACACCCCTACACAAGAGTTGTAATTAAAAAAAAAAAAAAAAAAAAAAAAAAAAAAAAAAAAAAAAAAAAAAAAAAAAAAAAAAAAAAAAAAAAAAAAAAAAAAAAAAAAAAAAAAAAAAAAAAAATTGATGTACATATTATATTATCAAATTATTAGTAGGTTTGACACTCAACCCGGCCCTCTAAAAACCAAAACATTATACTAAACTGTTAACTAAACTATACATAAAGAATGTTCAAAACCACCCGCCTGTAAGCCCTTATGTACGAGCTGCTACCACTTACAACTAGGAAACGATGCACTCTACTATAGGTGGTCAAAGGTGGGGAGGTAGCGAATATATCAATACAACAGGTTACTAACTATGCTTCTATAAACAACTTGGTAAAATCATGCATACCATTCCGTAGGTGACCACAATAATACAGCTGAACAAGAAAGTAACCAGCCACCCCAAACCTATGTACCAATCAGGATAGGACTACTAGTTTTCAACTTCTCTCTTTTCAGCCGCCATGGGTCCAAGCCAGCCAGCCACAAAACCTACCTATATATATATCGCACATTATGTATTTTGCACCATGCACTTAGTAATGAATAACACTAGCAGACGCGGTAAGTCAACTAGGGTACTGAAAGACAACCAGAGAACAGAATATAGAAGACCGGCCAAGTAAGATCAATATAGTTAATGGCGCTAGCCACAAACAAAGTAATATACAGTTACCAATAGATAGATAGCGATAATTACTTGAATTACGGGGGAGGGAAACCAAATCAAACAAAATCACTTTTACCTAGCACGCCAAAAAAGGACGACTGTGATGTATGTGACTATTCATTACTAACCAACTAACTCTCTCTTCTCTCTCTCTTTCATTGTATGTTAAATAATATGCTAGGCACTAGGCTTTTTTAACCAATACACACACTACAAGGGCGTGCCCTTCAAATTAGATAACCAGAATAGACTAATCCCCCCCCAAGCCACTGTGTTAATCAACCAACACAGAGGCATGGGGGGGAAGGGTGGTCATGATGACCGTTGGATACACTAGAATAGGGACATAAGACAATAGGTACAACCTAAACACCAAACTAGGACTACACACAGACAGCATGCTCACCGCAAACAGCACACAGGATGCATTGACTAATGATAACAATGCATCCGCCCAACACTAAAATGGCCAGCACGTGCTCAAATAAGGAACCGGACAAAAGAAACCGGTTCCGAGTACACAATTGCAAACACCCGGGGGAGGCTGAACAAAAGAATACCGGCCGCCCCCACCCCAATAAACCAAAATACTCGCTGCTGGAATGTACTTGGTGTCACTGAGGAGCAAACTGAAGACCAAATCAACACCTGCGCTTCTACCACCCCGGAACAACGGCCTTGTCTACCAGTGTCTACACAATTGCACGAGTCTCCTCTGGGCTGTCATGCCACGACCTGAGTAGGTCAGGTCCTTCTAAGGACCCCATGGACAGCCTAGGGAGACAACCAGCATCATGAAGGTCTAGAAATAACGAGCTACTCTCGAACCACTAACGAGTTACACTCGAATTCCAAAATCTATACTAGCTCATTTTACCATTCGACCGACCGTTCAAAATTGCGCCTAATCACTCAACAAAACTGCGCACCTTTTCTCTTTTGATAAATCGCTCCACTCAAAATTCCATAGCAACCAAAACCCATCCGCCTGCTACCGATTCAATCGGACTGCTGGTGCTCCCTTGCACCTGCCAGTGCAGACGGTCCCTTCTCCCCCCCCCCCCCCCCACCTTTCCTGTCTTGGACAGAGAGGCCGGCCAAGGCCGGCAACTGTGCCCACGACAGGCGTGCGCTACAACAGCTTGCTCTGAACGTGCACGTAAAACCCTTTGACCTTGACCTTGACCTACCGGTTCATGCTTTGTGAATATAAGGTCATTGCATGTCCCAAACACATTCCCACGGTTACATTCGATAAAACGCAGCTACTGTACAATAAAGTTCCAAAATGTGAATATTCGCAAAAACGCAGCCACGTGCAAACCATGTCACCACTGCACGTGCGTTGTCTGCACGTGCAACATGAACACCGACAGTATAAAAGTGCAGGGTGTTCGCTTGCCTGGCCTCTGTATCTGGCGACAGTTGATAATCCAGGACATGCCACGTCTCAGTGAACCGCAGAGAAACAATGCCATCGGCCGACTAGACGCAGGCGAATCCAGAACGGCCGTTGCCAGGGCATTCCATGTGTCCCCAAGCACCATCTGCAGACTGTGGGACCGTTACCAGCAACATGGATCAACACGTGACCTCCCTAGATCCGGTCGACCACGGGTCACTACCCCCGGGCAGGACCGCTACATCCGGGTACGCCACCTTCGGGAACGATTGACTACTGCCACCTCCACAGCCGCAGCAATACCAGGTTTGCGCAGGATATCCGACCAGACCGTACGGAACCGCCTACGTGAGGTAGGAATTAGTGATTAGCATATTGTGTAAACTAGACACCTAGAGATTAACTAATTAAGTGATCAGTTCTGGGTTGTTATTATTGTTGTTATTAATTAACTACTGCGGCAGTACATTTGTCAGCGTAGGTTAATAGAGATTCCAAAGTGTATTGTGTTTTGTTGTGTTTTCTAGTGAACTAAACGTGCTATAATAATATATACTTTATATAAGATCGTATCTCTGATCATACCTAGAGACGAGCCACAGCGGGTATAACTGCCTGTTACAGAGAGATCTAATAGATATACAGTTAGGAGAGATATTTGGACAATCGTGTTTTATTCAGTTACGGGTATTATAGAATCCCCGTGACAAATCATATTGTAGTTATAATTATTATTTCTATTCTCTAAGATTATAATCCACGACCAGAGAGAGCCGCCATTACCAACAATGAGAGGAGATTTTTGTAGCATTAAACACTGTCACCACATTCCGAGTGGAAAAAAACCCCAGGTACGTGGATTCACCTTGTGTATTATAAAAGCGTATCCTCTGAGGGAAGAGAGAGAGAGATAGAGAGAGAGAGAGAGAGAGGGAGAGAGAGAGAGAGAGAGAGGAGAGAGGAGAGAGAGAGAGAGAGGAGAGAGAGAGAGAGAGAGAGAGAGAGAGAGAGAGAGAGAGAGAGAGAGAGAGAGAGAGAGAGAGTTAGTTAGACGTCTCTTTTGAAATCGGAATTTAATTAATAATAAATGAAAACTACACACAATTCCGAAAAAACCCCCCCCAAATCACAAACTATAAAAAAGAAAAATATTTGCCAACGACCTGTTGTTTCGTTGCCTTGTAGAACAAATCAAGTCAACATTTTTGCACTATAAAAAAGAAAAATATTGTAATCATGTCATACAACAATTCCAGCAAAATGTTTGTTGGACTTAGTCTCCTACAGATATTTGGTTTTCAAGGAACGATGAGTTTCACTTTTTGATTTTAATAACAGTTTAAATATTGAATTCGATTTTGAAACGGTACAGTAGGTTTCATGGTTTGAATTTAATAACAGTTTAAATATAAAAACTTAGGTACGAAAATGTCAATTGAAATATAAAATTCACGTTCCGCGAAATGAAACATCCTACTCATTACCACCATCCAGTTCTTCGCCATTCTTATCATCATCATAATAATCATCATCACATCATCATCATCAACTTCATCATCATCGTCATCACCACCCACCACAAGTATCATCATCATAATCATTATCATCATCATCATTATCAAACATCATCATCATCATCATCACCACCATGATTATCACCATCATAATCACCATCATCATCATCATCATCATCACCACCATCATTATCACCATCATCAACTTCATCATCATCATCATCATCATCGTCATCAGCGCAATCAGCAATAGCACATTATAATACAAACTAATAATCATATCTATGTATTGTTAGCGTCAGTCACTACCTGAACCCTTCGCTTCATTCGGTACCGCACAATGCGTCCACGCTACTTCGCCTGAATTTACAAATCCAATACATCGATATAGAAATGGAGATGACTTTTATACAGTGGAGACGTGTGAGATGGAATGTTTCGTCAATTTTTCTATAGCCGCCTGTGGTTGTCGACATCCCTGGCATCCAGGTATGTGAAATAGTTGAGTGTAACTGGTGTTTAG
>NW_024536736.1:0-8443 GCF_016097555.1 Gigantopelta aegis | reverse complement strand
TATGATAAATGCATTTTGTGATATTAAAAATACTAGGATGACCAAAAACAATTTGAATGTACGGAAATAGATAATCTAAACAATAACATCTAACTAAAGTATGATTTCAGTTATCAAAAAACGGCTCTAATAGTCAAAACAATGTCTTAGTGTTTAAAAACTAGGGTATGTCACTTTAAGCACGACATAATTTTGACCATATGCTTATACTTCGCAAGTAATTACAAAAGATCAGAATCTGTAAACATACAAAGTAATTTAAGAATGACATTTCGGTAGATACCCTGCAGATACAGAATTATAAAGCTATCAATATCAGGTTTAAGCCACGTCCACATGAACAACTACTTCCAGACATGGTTTTAGCTGCAACGCAAGTGAGGCGGTGTTTAATTAATCCCCTACTGGTCCAACCGGAGGGGGCTATAGATTGTGTCTCCATCTGTCTGTCTGTCCGTCCGTCCGTCCACCCGTCCGTCTGTCTGTCCGTCCGTCCGTCCATCCGTCCGTCCGTCTGTCTGTCTGTCTGTCAGTGTGTCCCACATATAGCTTTCCCGACTGTTATATTTTTTTTCGGAATGACGCAATATATTGAGCTGAAATTCGGTGTATAGCTCTATCATGGACTATTACAGATCAAGTGTGGCGAGTTTTCCATTTTGACAGATACGGTAGGACTCTTGAACTTAGGTGATACGAAAACAAATTCAGGACTTGTTTTTCGGAATACCTCAATACACTGAGCTGAAACTTTGTGCATAGGGTTGTCACGTACCGTTATAAATCAAGTTTGACTTACATGGGAATGTATCCAATTTTCACAGAGTTATGGCCCATGATCTTTTGAAACACGAAAATGTGTTGGACTTGGCGAATGATATACATTGTTTTACCAGTACCCTCAGAATGCTTGTTAATTTTCAGGTGTATACAATAATAGTACAGGGTCCATTGAGTGTGTGCTGATTTAAGCGTTATCTCTGTGTACAGCATAACAATATTCATTGCCAATACTAAGAGAACAAGGTCCAGGCGAAATTACATTTAAGCCGGGTATCGCTATTAACACACACACACACACACACACACACTAAAACTATATCCAGACATGTACGTTTTTCAATTAGATATAGAGTATCCCTCTGCTTATTGAATTTTTTGTTACTTCATTTAATTAAAACTGCATGACCACAAATCATAGTTCTTACACCCCTGTTGGTGAGGATACCATTGGTTGTTTATGATACGAGGGTGTTAATAACACATATACGTGTCATATCAATTTCGCTTGTCAGATTAGAGATAAATATAGGTTATTAAACAAGCTGCAATGCAGGGGCGTAGCGACGGGGTAGGGACACGGGGGCAATGTCCACCCAATCAAACGTTTTTTTTTTTTTTTTTTACTGCACGTTACGTTATATAAAACCATAATTGGTTCAACAAAGAGCGTTTGAAAGTTATCTCTGTGTACAGCATAACTATTCTGCCTGTGGGAAGCGCAAATAAAAGATCCCTTGCTGACTATCGTTTAAGAGTAGCCTATGTGGCGACAGCGGGTTTCCTCTAAAAAAAAAGCCGATGATTAGATAAAAAAATCAATGTGCTCTAGTGGCGTCGTTAAATAAAACAAACTTTTTTCAACACATTTTATTTACGGTTATATGGCGTCAGACATATGGTTAAAGACCACACATATATTGAGAGAGGAAACCCGCTGTCGCCACTTCATGAGCTACTCTTTTCGATCAGCAGCAAGGGATCGTTTATATGCACCATCGCACAGACAGGGAAGTACATACCACGGCCTTTGATATACCAGTCGTGGTGCACTGGCCGGAACGAGAAATAGCCCAGTGGTCGGAGGTACTAGACGGAGATTCATGGAATCAACCACTATTTTGCAAAATTCCCATTCGAGTCAACATTATGCAGATACCGCCCTGATAATGCATTTAGGTTTTGTCGTTCAGATTACATTTTATCAACTTTTGTGTAAATATTCCATTACTGGTTTTTGTTTATTTCCTAAGAAAATTTTGTTCAGTTGTAATGCCTTTGCAATTGTACTGCCAGCAAATGGTTTTCTTTAATCTGCAGATAATTGTTTTTTTTACCCAGATTACCTGTGGTTGAACATGGTTAAATGATGACATCATTATGGTCGCCTCAATACCTTGTTATGCGCGTCCGCATGTGTGTGTGTGTGTGTGTGTGTGTGTGTGTGTGTGTGTGTACGTGTGCGTGTGTACGTGTGCGTGAAAGGGGCAGGGATGGGGTAAGGTGCAAAATAATTTATTTGTTTTAAGTTGGTGAATACCAGCCATAGCAAATTAATGTTTACTGAAGTGGCTTAGGGGCGTGGTCGTGACTTCCTGGCCCAAAGCACCAAATTTGGGAGAGTACAATTGTGTTTAGTGGGGGCTACCCAATTTTAGAGGTCAAAGTCGGGTCACGGTCAAAGGGGTCGATTGTAGGACATATCGAGAAAAAGCTGTTCCAAAGTACCTAAACATGTACGAAAAGTTTAGGAGGCGACTCCCCAATTCAGATGTTAAAGTCAAACTAAAATGGTATTCAAGAAATGCAGAAACAAAAAACCCTAAAACATTCTCACAATTAAATTAATACTTTGTAAGACTCAATTGTTTGGGTGGGTTTTTTTTTGTGCTTTGTGCATCTTTGGTAGGTGCTAATTGAGGATCCAATTTGGCACCTTTGAACAATTTGAAATATTCAAGATGGCGTCCAATATGGCAAACAAAACAGAGCTGTCAAAATATCGGATATTTTATTACCTATCACAAACTGTTGATGTCTATGACTGGCTTTTAAGGGGTCAATGATTAGATTAGATTATATTAGACGTTTAACGACACCCCAGCACGAAACATACATCGGCTATTGGGTGCCACTCAGCTAATGAAGATATTGCAACAGTGTATAAGTTCAAGATGGCCACCACAATGTCAGTCAGAACACGAACATTGTAATTCATTGCACCTTACGTTTACCAGTGCAAGGTTCTGATGTTAGTGAGAACGTTTTAAGTGTCAATGGTATCACTTATAACAACTTTGTTTGTAGTTGTGATATTGCATCATGATTTAAATGCATGATAGCCACGGAAATGAGCAGCAAGAGAAAGAAGTGTCCCCATCTTACATTCTGTTTTTCCCCTCAAAATACATTTTAATTCAAATACAGCATCTTAGCATTTAAAAACATCAATTGTCGCATGCCCTTGCAAATAACTGACAATATTGCTCATTGATTGAATCGAAGACAGCCACCAAAATAGCTACCATAGCAAATCAGTGACCACAATATATGTTTCCCATCACATACGACAATCATCTTCAAGCCAACTGCTACATTTTAAGATGCAACAAACCATGTTTCAAATATATACAAATATAGATTCATCACATGATCAAACAATTCACAATGAAATGGGTAGCAGTATCGGTCGCCGTCATTGGACTTTCTCCCCTAGTCCAAACTCTACTGGAGAAAGTGCATATGAAATAAAATCAATCAATAAAAACGCATAGATGCTGGTGACGGGTTCTCTCTCTCTCTCTCTCTCTCTCTCTCTCTCTCTCTCTCTCTCTCTCTCTCTCTCTCTCTCTCTCTCTCTCTCTCTCTCTCTCTCTCTCTCTCTCTCTCTCTCTCTCTCTCTCAAGTGTCTAAAATAGCACATTTATTAGGCACCAAATAGCCGTTGTGTAAATACATGGTGGCGATTAAAACAAGATCACTTGTTTTACCAAACAATGTGTTTGATCGTATGTGTGTTGTTGTTTTTTGTGTGTTTTTTTTGCATATTTACTAATGCAGAAGTTGCGCAGTGAACGTGACATAATAGTATGTCGTGTACAACAGATTGGGCAATGTAATGATGAAAGTGAAGATAGTAGTAAAATGATGGCGACAGATTTATTTTAAATTAAAACAAAATGATAGTTTTATTTTAAAATGAATCATGCTCTATTTCGCTATTGGATTTTCGTTTTAAATAATGTCCTGTTTCACTATTCGATTTTCGTTTTGTGTCGTGCGCTATTACACAATGATGTTTTTATTTTAAAATGCATACTAGTACTATTCAGTGGTGTGATTTTCGTTTTTTTATCATGTACTTGATAACTGTAATTTTCTTTGTGAGCCATGCACCATTTCACATATTTCACATATTTCACTTTCGGATTTTGTTTTTTACCATTCATATGTCACATTTTGAGTTCCGTTTTGTATCATGCACTATCTCAGTGTGATATCGTATTAAACACTCCATCATTCCATTTGTAGCAGATGTGGGGGGTTTTCACTGCGGGATATGCCCAATTTCAATGAACGCCATCAGCTTTATGGTCTCCAGTTCTGTGAAGTTGAATTCCTTGGCCAGGATGTTTTTGGTCAACTTACAGAGCAGGTATCCGTCGATTCCTTCTTTCCTGAACGAATCCACGTGTCTGTCTAGCCGCAGACGCTTCATCTTGACTGCCAGTTCACCTATAGTTAACTCGTCGGCCCTTTTCTCCTTTGTACTCACGGCACCCACGACACCCACGGCAATCACGGCACTGACACTCTGACTTGACGTACTGGCTACATACGGAGCTACCACAGCTCTTTCTATGGCATTGACGTACGCATTCCCAGTTCTGTTGCTAGCCTCCTCTGGAGTTGCACGCTCGGGCTGCTGAAGAGAATCACGTTCGGGTAGCGGTGGGGCGGCTTTGCTACCATGAAGACCATCATCATTTTGCGGGATCAGGGACGGAAGTGGACGCGGTTGCTGGGAACTAAACATGACACCCTTCAGAGTATTTTCCTGTGGTAAAAGGAATTGGCTATCCCGCTGAATAGGGCGATTCGTGGACTGGGTTGTCTCCCCTGTGATGCTGGTTTCACCTGGCTGCTGCATTTGTTCTGTTCGGTTGCAGTCTGGTGAGAGTAGACGCGGGGCTGGTGGAACGTTTCTTCGGGCAATAGTTCTGGGTGGTAGTACCGGTACACGATCTTTCTGTGGTGTACAACTCGTTGATTGAGTTGTCTTCCTTGCGCCAATCATCTTGGCACGTGGCTGGGTTTCTTCTGCTACTAACTGCAATGTCGAGTATTCCCCCGTGTTTTCCTCCACCGGTCTGGTGATCTTGAAAAAGCTCTCCGGTTCAAGCAGCTCGTACACATTCTCCGATTTCGATTCGTCTATATCGGCCTGGTTGTACATGGCAATATCTGAAATAAAGATTTCATTAAGAAATGAGTAGCACTCTTACAAACAAACAAACAAAACACGGATTTTTATGTTGGTAACAAACTATTTTTTAAAGTTTTTTTTAATCTACGAATATTACGTGTTAGCAGAATCAAACAAACATACTCTCTTTCTTAAACAATTAACGTGTACGTCACAGAACAATACGTTTCTTTAAGGTTTATTTCTTTGGTCGGCGTGGGTTTGGTGTCATCTGTTTCAAGTTGAACAGTGTGATAACACAAATCGCGCCTCGGAGGTGTCGTGGCTATGCCATATGCCATATGGATGGCAGGTACTGGCTTTGCAGGCCGTTATCGGCTCCCATCCAGAGCAAGTTGTAACAACTCAATGGGTAGGTGTAAGTCCACTACACCGACTTCTCTCTCACTAACTACTAACAACTCAATGGGTGGGTGTAAGACCACTACACCGACTTCTCTCTCACTAACTACTAACAACTCAATGGGTGGGTGTAAGACCACTACACCGACTTCTCTCTCACTAACTACTAACAACTCAATGGGTAGGTGTAAGACCACTACACTACGACTTCTCTCTCACTAACTACTAACAACTCAATGGGTGGGTGTAAGACCACTACACCGACTTCTCTCTCACTAACTACTAACAACTCAATGGGTGGGTGTAAGACCACTACACCGACTTCTCTCTCACTAACTACTAACAACTCAATGGGTGGGTGTAAGACCACTACACCGACTTCTCTCTCACTAACCACTAACAACTGAATGGGTGGGTGTAAGACCACTACACCGACTTCTCTCTCACTAACCACTAACAACTCAATGGGTGGGTGTAAGACCACTACACCGACTTCTCTCTCACTAACTACTAACAACTCAATGGGTGGGTGTAAGACCACTACACCGTCTTCTCTCTCACTAACTACTGACAACTCAATGGGCAGGTGTAAGACCACTACACCGACTTCTCTCTCACTAACTACTAACAACTCAGTGGGTGGGTGTAAGACCACTACACCGACTTCTCTCTCACTAACTAGTAACAACTCAATGGGTGGATGTAAGACCACAACACCGACTTCTCTCTCACTAACTACTAACAACTCAGTGGGTGGGTGTAAGACCACTACACCGACTTCTCTCTCACTAACTAGTAACAACTCAGTGGGTGGATGTAAGACCACTACACCGACTTCTCTCTCACTAACTAGTAACAACTCAGTGGATGGATGTAAGACCACTACACCGACTTCTCTCTCACTAACTAGTAACAACTCAGTGGGTGGATGTAAGACCACTACACCGACTTCTCTCTCACTAACTAGTAACAACTCAATGGGTGGATGTAAGACCACTACACCGACTTCTCTCTCACTAACTACTAACAACTCAATGGGTAGGTGTAAGACCACTACACCGACTTCTCTCTCACTAACTACTAACAACTAACTCACTGTCCTAAAGTTAAAGCTAGAGCACATTCATTATTAATCATCGTCTGTTGCATGTCAAACATTTGATAATTTTCAAATACAGTCTTAGAGATGAAACCCGCTTCATTGTTCCAGTTGTAGCAAGGGATCGTTTATTATGCACCACCCCAGGGACGGGATTTCACATGCCACGGCCTTTGTTCAACCAGTCGTGGATCACTGGTCGGTGCAAGTGGTTTACACCTACCCATTGAGCCTTGCGGAGCACTCACTCAGGGTTTGGAGTCGGTATCTGGATTAAAAATCCCATGTCTCGACTGGGATCCGAACCCAGAACCTACCAGCTTGTAGACCGATGGCCTAACTACGACGCCACCGATGCCGGTACACGAAGAAGAGGAATAGACTAAAATAGAATAGATGTTTCATAAATCTGATCCTTTATAGCGACCACCGTGGATACCAACACTTTCTGTAGGTACAGCGGAACCAGTATGGTGGCCAACACGAGTACTCCTACACGAAGAAGAGGACGAAATGCATGTTGCTAACTGGTATAGTAAAATTATTTGAATGGATCGCAAAGACCGCTGTTCATTGTAAGTAATTACTTCAATTGAAGCAATAATTTGGTACATTTGCATGGTGTTTTACAATGGTGTTTATGCAAAAGTTATATTTAACATGACATGTGTCCTCAACCCCACCCTATCCTCAACTTGTATTAATTAGACTTGTCTTCGGTATGATATTAACAATGTTATCCATGTGATCTGTGTGTGGCAAGAGATATAGCTAAGTGCGGAAATGAACTAAACAATTTTGTTAGAACCATCGTAAAAACAGACTGTAAACAATTTGAACTAAAATATCAGACGACTGATTGCACAGCATAGTCTCAGATAACATCATGAAAGAGAGAGAGAGAGAGAGAGAGAGAGAGAGAGAGAGAGAGAGAGAGAGAGAGAGAGAGAGAGAGAGAGAGAGAGAGAGCCCCACTCAACAAATTACATTGTAAACAGTTCTTAGCTAGCTAGCTATGTGTGGCATGAGGGGTATTTAAAAATAACACTTTTGTATGCATTGCATTTTACTGTACATGAGTGAACATACTGTACTATCACATGCACACACACACACACACACACACACACACACACACACACACACACACACACACACACACTGCTCTTGAAATGTTGACTCATTCCATTGTGACGCAGAAAACCTGTTTTCCACGAATTGTCTACGGTCCAAGTTTTCTGTTTTATGATGGAGCTACCAAGATAATTGAGTATGCGCTGAATATCAAACGTATGACTTGTAACGCCACCGGGACAGCTTTCCTCGAAATGGATACGCAGTAACCTGTACGTTGATCTATACATACTACATATTCATATACAGGCTGGCTCAAACGTATGACTTGTAACGCCACCGGGACAGCTTTCCTCGAAATGGATACGCAGTAACCTGTACGTTGATCTATACATACTACATATTCATATACAGGCTGGCTCAAACGTATGACTTGTAACGCCACCGGGACAGCTTTCCTCGAAATGGATATGCAGTAATCTGTACGTTGATCTATACATACTACATATTCATATACAGGCTGGCTCAAATGAAATGATCACCGGATAAATCTGAATATAAATTTCGAAACGGAAGGAGGGCATGTAGTTCGAGAAACATTTAGTGAGGGAGAAACGCAGTCTAGCCGACACAGAGCGATTTATTCATTATCGTCTGTTGGG
>NW_024536735.1:0-6186 GCF_016097555.1 Gigantopelta aegis | reverse complement strand
AGGGAAAAGTGCCAAAAAGGGTTAAACATTGGGCTTGTAATAACATATGGCAGAAATAGAAAATCCATAATGCATATTCAGTGGTCATTACTACAAACATCCTTCCAATCAAGAAATACTACATGAGGTATCCCAGACACTGGCACATGACTACACTTGTTAAACAGTTATCACTGGAAACTGAAAAATATGGTGCAAAGTACCTCTTGGTAGGATTTATATCAGCATTTTGTGACAAAATCTTCATTTTCAAAGTTGTCGTCAACAAAAAAAATATTATGGTGTATACCTAAGTAATATCTGTAGGGCATATTCATATTAATATGCATTTATATGGACTGTTTTGCCTTTTACAAAGTGGCTACATGTCTAATACAGTAAAATGAAGTAGATTAAGTAAATACAGCAGGTCAAAATTGAATATGAGGCCTATCATGTCTAATTTTCCCTGAAATAGAGTGTGTAAACATTTGTTGCAAATGGCCCCCAATTTTGTGACTTTCACCATCCCTCTGACACATTTTCTAATAATGTATCATGAATTCAGTCACCCATATCTTTACTAAGCCTCCACTTATCATATCTAAAATGCAAAATTTTACAGTTTTAGATTTTTTTGTTTCTCAAAAATTTAAATTTAAGTTTAATATTTAATTAAAAAATGAAGTAAAAATCTAATGATTGATTTTTTTTCCTATAAATATTTCAAAATCTTTCCAAGACAACACTGTGCAGATAGAACATATGTAGAAGAAAAAATAGCTGCTCATTGTATGAAGAAATTCCAAAATTTGATAAAGTTATTACATTTTGAAGTTGGTGTCCCTCAAGTTTCCATTGCTAAAATTGGCCATGGCAAGGCACTGTGGTAGGTGTTTTAACACAGCCTCTGTATACTCTCAGTTTAAAGGTGACATACCGATACTTACCGAGCATTGCTTTAATATGTATATCATTGGAATGCATTAGTGTGGGCCAGTTTTTAGGGGAAAAAAAATGGACTGATAGGCCTCAGATTACAGTTATCTTCCCATTTGGTTGTCCAAAATCCGGAAGTTTCACCGCGCAAGTAGTCTGCTGTTTGACTGTGATTATTTCATGGCAGACAGCTATGAAGTGGCAAACTGTTTGACTGAAGTGACAGGGGATAGCATGTAGTTTGTAAACATGTGTAACTTGTTGACATTGAAGACTTGTTTGTGGTAATTCCGGCCCATGCAAAAGTAGTGCTTTTTGTGTAAAAATGGGTGTACTCCGGCCTGGTTTAGAGGGTGTGTCTGTTTAAACCAATATGCTGGGAGAAAGAGCGGACAAACAGGGGTTGTCCTTTTCAGGGTATGTGTCCCCCATGCAGGCAAAGGTACATACAAAACTTCACGGGCCTGCTGATATTATAAAAAATGTTATAGCCACTAAGGCTATATAGAAACATATAGCGAAATTAATTGTGGTCTGAGGCCTGATATAGTTCACACATTACACCGGTTAAATGCTTGATTCTGATGAAAGTATTATAACCAGAGAGGTGAAATTACACAGACTGATGTGCATACCACAAGGAATATGAAAACTAATTTATTTATTTTCTAAATATTTTATTAAATTAAAAAAACATTTTTTTTGAATTTATTAAAAAATTAAAATTAAAATTTTCAACTTTTAAATTTCAGTATCCTCCAAAATAGCATAAAGATGACCTCTGATGTTACTACAGGTTGTTGCAATATTTTTTAACAGTTTGAGCTAATAATTTGGTAAAAAAGAGCAAAAGTTGGATTTGTTAGTCAATATTGAGATTTTAATTTTTTTACATATTGAATTTTAATGAGTTTCTCAATTATGCAATTGGACAGAAGATCTAAATATAATGAATATATCACTACTAAATGTAATTAAAACACTTTAAATAAATAGTATACAGTTTTTAACAAGATTAAGTACTCTAATAATACATTTCACCTACATTTATGTAAAATTACACACTTCAGTCATTTTTCAAAAATGGTCTTTTATCCTTAGAAAATCTAATAGGCTAATATTCTATGCTGTCTGAATGTATTTATTGTGTTCAGTAATCAGATGCTGGTATACTTGTCAAGTTTATTGCAGAAAATGTGCCAAAAAAGGTTAACATTTGGCTTGTAATACATATGGCAGAATAATCCATAATGCATATTCAGTGGTCATTACTACAAACATCATCCTTCCAATCAAGAAATACTACACTGAGGTATCCCAGACACTGGCACATGACTACACTTGTTAACAGTTATCACTGGAAACTGAAAAAAATATGGTGCAAGTACCTCTTGGTAGGATTTATATCAGCATTTTGTGACAAAATCTTCATTTTCAAAGTTGTCGTCAACAAAAAAAAAAATATTATGGTGTATACCTAAGTAATATCTGTAGGGCATATTCATATTAATATGCATTTATATGGACTGTTTTGCCTTTTACAAAGTGGCTACATGTCTAATACAGTAAATGAAGTAGATTAAGTAAATACAAGCAGGTCAAAATTGAATATGAGGCCTATCATGTCTAATTTTCCCTGAAATTAGTGTGTAAACATTTGTTGCAAATGGCCCCAATTTTTGTGACTTTCACCATCCCTCTGACACATTTCTAATAATGTATCATGAATTCAGTCACCATATCTTTACTAAGCCTCCACTTATCATATCTAAAATGCAAAATTTTACAGTTTTAGATTTTTTGTTTTCAAAAATTTAAATTTAAGTTAATATTTAATTAAAAATGAAGTAAAATCTAATGATTGATTTTTTTTTTCCTATAAATATTTCAAAATCTTTCCAAGACAACACTGTGCAGATAGAACATATGTAGAGAAAAAAATAGCTGCTCATTGTATGAAGAAATTCCAAAATTTGATAAAGTTATTACATTTTGAAGTTGGTGTCCCTCAAGTTTCCATTGCTAAAATTGGCCATGGCAAGGCACTGTGGTAGGTGTTTTAACACAGCCTCTGTATACTCTCAGTTTAAAGGTGACATACCGATACTTACCGAGCATTGCTTTAATATGTATATCATTGGAATGCATTAGTGTGGGCCAGTTTTTAGGGGAAAAAAAAAAATGGACTGATAGGCCTCAGATTACAGTTATCTTCCCATTTGGTTGTCCAAAATCCCGGAAGTTTCACCGCGCAAGTAGTCTGCTGTTTGACTGTGATTATTTCATGGCAGACAGCTATGAAGTGGGCAACTGTTTGACTGAAGTGACAGGGGATAGCATGTAGTTTGTAAACATGTGTAACTTGTTGACATTGAAGACTTGTTTGTGGTAATTCCGGCCCATGCAAAAGTAGTGCTTTTTGTGTAAAATGGGTGTACTCCGGCCTGGTTTAGAGGGTGTGTCTGTTTAAACCCAATATGCTGGGAGAAAGAGCTGGACAACAGGGGTGGTCCTTTTCAGGGTATGTGTCCCCCATGCAGGCAAAGGTACATACAAAACTTCACGGGCCTGCTGATATTAATAAAAAAGTTATAGCCACTAAGGCTATATAGAAAACATATAGCGAAATTAATTGTGGTCTGAGGCCTGATATAGTTCACACATTACAACCGGTTAAATGCTTGATTCTGATGAAAGTATTATAACCAGAGAGGTGAAATTACACAGACTGATTGTGCATACCACAAGGAATATGAAAACTAATTTATTATTTTCTAAATATTTTATTAAATTAAAAAACATTTTTTTTGAATTTATTAAAAATTAAAAATTAAAATTTTCAACTTTTAAATTTCAGTATCCTCCAAAATAGCATAAGATGACCTCTGATGTTACTACAGGTTGTTGCAATATTTTTTTAACAGTTTTGAGCTAATAATTGGTAAAAAAGAGCAAAAAGTTGGATTTTGTTAGTCAATATTGAGATTTTAATTTTTTTTTACATATTGAATTTTAATGAGTTTCTCAATTATTGCAATTGGACAGAAGATCTAAATATAATGAATATATCACTACTAAATGTAATTAAAACACTTTAAATAAATAGTATACAGTTTTAACAAGATTAAGTACTCTAATAATACATTTCACCTACATTTATGTAAATTACACACTTCAGTCATTTTTCAAAAATGGTCTTTTATCCTTAGAAAATCTAATAGGCTAATATTCTATGCTGTCTGAATGTATTTATTGTGTTCAGTAACTCATCAGATGCTGGTATACTTGTCAAGTTTATTGCAGAAAAATGTGTGCCAAAAAAGGTTAACATTTGGCTTGTAATACATATGGCAGAATAATCCATAATGCATATTCAGTGGTCATTACTACAAAACATCCTTCCAATCAAGAAATACTACACTGAGGTATCCCAGACACTGGCACATGGACTACACTTGTTAACAGTTATCACTGGAAACTGAAAAATATGGTGCAAGTACCTCTTGGTAGGATTTTATATCAGCATTTTGTGACAAAATCTTCATTTTCAAAGTTGTCGTCAACAAAAAAAATATATTATGGTGTATACCTAGTAATATCTGTAGGGCATATTCATATTAATATGCATTTATATGGACTGTTTTGCCTTTACAAAGTGGCTACATGTCTAATACAGTAAATGAAGTAGATTAAGTAAATACAGCAGGTCAAAAATTGAATATGAGGCCTATCATGTCTAATTTTCCCTGAAATTAGTGTGTAAAACATTTGTTGCAAATGGCCCCCATTTTTGTGACTTTCACCATCCCTCTGACACATTTCTAATAATGTATCATGAATTCAGTCACCATATCTTTACTAAGCCTCCACTTATCATATCTAAAATGCAAAATTTTACAGTTTTAGATTTTTTTGTTTCTCAAAATTTAAATTTAAGTTTAATATTTAATTAAAAATGAAGTAAAATCTAATGATTGATTTTTTTTCCTATAAATATTTCAAAATCTTTCCAAGACAACACTGTGCAGATAGAACATATGTAGAAGAAAAAATAGCTGCTCATTGTATGAAGAAATTCCAAAATTTGATAAAGTTATTACATTTTGAAGTTGGTGTCCCTCAAGTTTCCATTGCTAAAATTGGCCATGGCAAGGCACTGTGGTAGGTGTTTTAACACAGCCTCTGTATACTCTCAGTTTAAAGGTGACATACCGATACTTACCGAGCATTGCTTTAATATGTATATCATCATGGGAATGCATTAGTGTGGGCCAGTTTTTAGGGGAAAAAAAATGGACTGATAGGGCCTCAGATTACAGTTATCTTCCCATTTGGTTGTCCAAAATCCGGAAGTTTCACCGCGCAAGTAGTCTGCTGTGTGACTGTGATTATTTCATGGCAGGACAGCTATGAAGTGGGCAACACTGTTTGACTGAAGTGACAGGGATAGCATGTAGTTTGTAAACATGTGTAACTTGTTGACATTGAAGACTTGTTGTGGTAATTCTGGCCCATGCAAAAGTAGTGCTTTTTGTGTATAAAATGGGTGTACTCCGGCCTGGTTTAGAGGGTGTGTCTGTTTAAACCAATATGCTGGGAGAAAGAGCTGGACAACAGGGGTTGTCCTTTTCAGGGTATGTGTCCCCCATGCAGGCCAAAGGGTACATACAAAACTTCACGGGCCTGATGATATATTAATAAAAATGTATAGAGCCACTAAGGCTATATAGAAACATATAGCGAAATTATTATTGTGGTCTGAGGCCCGGATATAAGTTCACACATTACAACGGTTAAATGCTGATTCTGATGAAAGTATTATAACCAGAGAGGTGAAATTACACAGACGCGTGATTGTGCATACCACAAGGAATATGGAAAACTAATTTAGATATTTTCTAAATATTTTATTAAATTAAAAAACATTTTTTTTGAATTATTTAAAAATTAAAATTAAAGTCATTTTCAACGATTAAATTTACAGTATCCTTCCAAAATAGCATAAGATGACCTCTGAGTTTACTACAGGTTGTTGCAATAGTTTTTAGATCCAGTTGTTGAGGCTAATAAATTTGGGATAAAAAAGAGCAAAAGTTGGATTTTGTTAGTCAATATTGAGATTTTAATTTTTTTTACATACTTGAATTTTAATGAGTTTTGCATATTATTGGCACTGTGACAGAAGATCTACAAATATAAGGGGAATATATCTACTAACAAATGTAATTAACACACTTTAAATAAATAGTTACAGTTTTTAACAAGATT
>NW_024536734.1:0-8023 GCF_016097555.1 Gigantopelta aegis | reverse complement strand
TCCGGAATTATCACGGGATTTGAACCCAATGAGCATCATGGGACGGTGGACCGACGCCTCCGACAGCGACAACCACAGCCCCAGACCCTGCCCGAGCTGGCAGCAGCCTTGCAGGCCGAGTGGGCCACCATCCCCCGGGACGTCATCCGTACTCTGGTTGCTTCAATGGGCAGGCGGTGCCAGGCAGTTGTCAACACACGCGGAGGCCACACCCGGTATTGACTCCAGATGACCTTGACCTTGGTGGTGTGTCCTATCACTTACTCACAATGGACTAGAGTGAATTGCGAACAATCCTGCAACATTTGGTAATTATCGGACTCGCCATTCAATAATTAAATCAATTCTCCAAATGTTACGACAATGTGGTTTTTTGTTTCTTCTTTTGAAGAGTATATTTAGTTTATTCAAGGGTTGAAACAGAATATTTTGCCACATTAGAATGCCCAATAGAAGAGAAAAATTCTTAAAACACTGGTGTTTCGAAGGGGTTGTTGCCTTGTGCAATGACACCTTCAACATAACGTATCAACTATGAAAATTATTGGCCAATTTTGCACAAAACGTAAAAAAAATAGGCCTGGACCTCCTGGCTTGTAGCTTTGGAGGTCAGGCCCGCAAACCAGATTAGAATATTTTAACTAATCAATTTTATACATACACTGAAGTATAAATGAAAACAAGAACAGTATGTTTAATGTAACATAAGTGTAAAAAAAACAGTGGCTGATGTGCCAGTCCCTTTGTCTAAATTTAGATCATTGTGAAAATGTTGAATGTGCGGTCTGTTTACGGATATCCGACAATAGTTAATCAGCCGCGAGTTTTTAGTTCGGTCTACATATCTAGTTTATTTTTTTATTATTCTTTGTTTTTAATTAATGAAGATGGTTGAACGCATCTCATTATAGGAGTTGGTCATAATTATTCATTAACGAGGGGGGTGGGTGGGTAAGAGTGACATGTGACCCCCAACTTCTTCATCCAGTACAAACAGCGATGGGTTTATATATGCACATGTGTGTGCCCCCCTCCCTTCCCAACACTTTTTGCCAACTTCCTAAGCCTTTGTTGAAAGCTATCCGTCCAGTCCCCACGCCTCCCTCAACAATGTAAAGGATTTTTTGATGGGACTTAAAAATAATAAAATTGAGGGGGGGGGGGGGGAGGAGGAGAGAGAGACAGGGGGGGATAGTTAGCCCATATGGTTAATGTAGCTGGCATTCGAAACTTGTGGTATCATATTTCGAACATTTCTCTACCGAAATAGTGCAACAAACTGAAACACAAACCAAAAATGTATAACCTACCATACTCACTAAATTCTGATTGGAGAAGTTGCAACTGGTAGGTACACAAATGTTGAACAATAAAAGGATATGCAAAATCTGTAACTCTGGTGTCTAGTTCACAAATTAGATCTCTTAATTAGGCTCATACTAGTCTTTTGGCATTGCACTGCGAGATCCCAAAGTTGTGAGTGTTTAGTGAATTAGGCCCCCAGAGGCAGATCTAGGGGAGGGCCCACCCCCACCCTAAATTTTGCGATACATGTAGTTATAATTTATTATATATTCATTTTTGTTTTTTTTACGATCCCTCTCCAAACCTCCCCCAAAGTTCACTTGGGATTCCACCTCATGTCACTGGGCCCCCTAAATCCGCCACTGACCCCTGGTGTTGGACACTTTAATAAAATGTTGAGGCTTAACACAACGCAGAAACATACTGTATAAAAATATACACCAACTAAACCCAACATTTATTGGCATGAGTTCGACCTGTACCTCCCTTCAATGGTTAAGGTAATTTTAGGGATAGGGTTAGGGTTAGTCTTTAGAGTCTTTGATATAGAGGGTTAGGGTTAGTCTTCAGAGCCTTTGATATAGAGGGTTAGGGTTAGTCTTTAGAGCCTTTGATATAGATGGGTTAGGGTTAGGGTTAGTCTTTAGAGCCTTTGATATAGAGGGTTAGGGATAGGGATAGGGTTAGTCTTTAGAGCCTTTGATATAGAGGGGTTAGGGTTAGGGATAGGGTTAGGGTTAGGGTTAGTCTTTAGAGCCTTTGATATAGAGGGGTTAGGGTTAGTCTTTAGAGCCTTTGATATAGATGGGTTAGGGCAAACAAAAAAATGGTTTGTTTCCGGTCACCCGACCGACCCTAAATTTTGCCACCGACCCTGAACTTTTTTTTTTCTGCTGGGGTGGGGTGGGGGGAAGCACACAGAGAAGTTGTGGTCGCGGATCGACAAAGCAGACAGAAGTACTCAAGTAGGATAACTCTTACACGTCAGTGTGTGTGTTAAATGGATGTTGAGGGGTGTGTGGGTGGGGTGGCAACAGCGATGTTTTTTATACACCCCCACTGAAATTGGAATCATTAACCAGTGTTCTACGTTGCGACCAAAATGGTCGCCAATGCAACCAAAATGTTGGCGTGGCGACCGATTGAATTTATTATCGTCGCCATCTGGCGACTGACTCCAAAAACATCTAAGTATTAAATTATTTGCCATGTGCATTCAGAGTCCTAGCAGCGAAAACAAATGAAATTTGTTGACATCATTGTGCAGTCGGAACATTTCACTATTTACGAAGTTGTCCGATTGATCACTGTGAATTCCGTATTAATTGTCGGTACAATTCGGAACTCATCGTTGATTTTTGTAATTTGGCGAAAACAATCCAGATACTTACTTACAACACATTCATAAATGATACAAAATGAGTAGTGTCGCACTGTACCATTTTAAGCTTGGCTAGTACATTTTGTGTGTCCACTAGCCAAAGAAGAGTAAGTTATAAAACCGAGTGTAGAACACTGTTAATAACATGTGTAGGTACCACGGTAATTGGTGACACACGAGATCGCATGACAGTACGGTAACGTGTGTGGCGATTAAACAGCTTTTATTACAAACTGCTAAATACTGTAGGCCTATAGAGGAAAATATATCGTATTATCGTAACTCCAGTCATCTCATACAATATAGGTTTATTTTCCAAAAACAACGTGTGATCTCAACAAAACAATAAAGGATTTCTCGATACCACATGCACAGACTACGCGTTTTTTCCACATGCAAAGGTGAAGGTCATTTGAAGAAGACTTGGTACAATTTTCGTTGTTGGCTACTGCTTAGGCCTAGTACCCAGAATTTGTTAATATACACGGGTGTAGCCTGTAGGAAGATATCAAAAAGTGGGGTGGGTGGGTACACACGTATAAAATTAATATATAAACCATCGATGCCGCTTCCTACGCCAGTGATGTAGATAGGCCTATCAACTGCTGAGCATGGGTAATAATTAAATAAACAAAATATTCAAGAATAACCACTGACATTAAACGGTTCACATTTATTTCAGTGTTTCAGTTAATTGGGAATAAATTAATTTGAGTGATTTTAGCATGGGTCCGTTCAATAGGCTAATAAACATTAAAACTAAGTCCGTCCCACAGGGAACGCCTTAGCACGAGTACTCTGACGGTAAGAGAGCTAGACGGACATTTGAACATAAACACGCTCTCAATATTTATGTCCAAATGTCCGTCTAGCTCTCTTACAGTCAGAATACTCGGGTTAGGAACGCCTTTTTTATTACTATGAAATTTACTACAAGTTATTCATTTCTAAGCCGATTGATTTGTAAATTGCACACAAAATTAGTATTATGTTGTCATTTCCAATACAAGTTGGACAAATCTGTGAAGTTTTTGTGCAGTCATCTACTGACTGGATAAATCTGTGAACTTTTTGTGCAAACATCTATTGACCAACTTGGACAAATTTGTGCAGTCATCCTCTGACAAAACTGGACAAAGCTGTGAAGTTTCTGTGCAGTCATCTACTGACTTTTATTGGTGAAAGGAATAGTTTGAATTTTTTTTAGTTTTCCTGTCTTTTGAAAATGGCATGTGAAACTTAAAACTGACATTGACAGTGAGATTGTTTTTATTTCTCTCTGTCTGCAAAGAGTAAACTAAGATTTTTCAGACAGCTTGCCTTCATGTCTTTCATCTTGAGACTGAGTTTTTCTCTGGCAAACACATTTAAGGTAGGGTAACCTTTCTTTGAAATAGAAAAAAAAAAAAAAAAAAAAAAAAATCCTACCTACCTAACCTACTTTTTTTGGCCATGTTACCTGAAACAAACTTCTTTTTTTTTGGCCTTAGGGTTAGGGTTAGTCTTTAGAGCCTTTGATATAGAGGGGTTAGGGTTAGTCTTTAGAGCCTTTGATATAGATGGGTTAGGGGGGTTAGTCTTTAGAGCCTTTGATATAGATGGGTACGGGTCGAACTCTTTCCCATTTATTCAATTTACACACTGAGAAACTATTCTTTCTACTTCTCTGCCCAGCACATGTTGTTCCAATCATAGGGCAGTGTTATGAGATGTTTTAATAAAGACGTCTTCTACTTTCAGTTGCTAGGCTTCATACCTATAATGACATTGTGACTTGTTAAAATGACATACCCTAGTTTTTAAACACTAAGGAATATTTTTTAGTATTAGAGCCGTTTTTAAGAACGAAACTCATACTTTACTTATATTTTATTGATTAGATTATTCATTTCCGTACATTCGAAGTGTTTTTGATAATCCTGGTGTTTTTAATATCACAAAATGCATTTCTTATATTTTTAAAAAGACATGTGCGTCCAAGAAGTAACAGTCATGGAGTCTAGGTTTAGACTATTTTAGAGGGTATTTCACCATTTCAAAGTCATATGTTTCACCCAGTTGTAACGTTATCCAAATATGTTAAAGGTTTGTAGATTAACTAATCTTAGTCGGCATTTTCAAATTCTTGGCCAGAAACTCGGGTCTGTCCCTTTAAATAGTGTTACTAGTATATACATTTTAATTTTCTACAATATTTTCACCATTGCAACATGGGGTTTCTTTTCTTGATGTTGATATTATTATTCATTCCTGTATAATTCATATACGGGAATAAATGACTGAATTTAATTGCATCATTATTAACAAAATAAATCTTAAAAGATAACCGTAAAACATACCCCTGCCATTTTAAATTTTCAAAGCATACCCCTGCCATTTTAAATTTTCAAAGTATACAAACGCGTCCAGTGATTCGGCGCACTTGGTATTTTGCTTAGGTACACTTAGGAAGTTGTCATGTTCTTCTCGGTGTTTTTAATGAATTAAAGTTCAATTCCTTTTTTCAATGGTTAATCAAAGTAAAGTTTGTTTTATTTAACGACGCCACTAGAGCACAGTGATTTTTTTATCTTATCATCGGCTATTGGACATCAAACATATGGTCATTCTGACACCTTTTTTTAAGAGGAAACCCGCTGTCGCCACATAAGCTACTCTTTTATGACAGGCAGCAAGGGATCTTTTATTTGCGCTTCCCACAGGCAGGATTGCACAAACCATGGCCTTTGTTGAACCAGTTATGGATCACTGGTCGGTGCAAGTGGTTTACACCTACCCATTGAGCCTTGCGGAGCACTCACTCGGGGTTTGGAGTCGGTATCGGGATAAAAAATCGGCCAATGCACTAAAAATCCCATGCCTCAACTGGGATCCGAGGCCGGTGAACCCAGTACCTACCAGCCTGTAGACCGATGGCCTAACCACGACGCCACCGAGGCGGTTCAACTAGGTTCAATGGTTCATCAAGTATCAACATATTTGTTATGGGTGCAATTTTTTTTTTTTTAGAATTATCAATAATTATAATTTCAAAATAAATCATTCACCTGTTTTCGTGTATATAAGCGCGAAGCAGGTCAGCCTTATTGATATTAAGAATGTTAAAACCAGTCGAAAACACCTTTCCCGCATTTTTAAAATTATAGTAAACAGTATAAATGTAATTATTTTTGTTTTTGGATTTTTATTTAAACTGAAAAGGAAAACACAGACAAATGCAAACAAAAGGAAAGCTTTACACCTTAACTGACAGTCATTTCGGTTCACAATTGTCATTGTTATAAAAAATAAAAGCGAAATAAGATCAACTAGCCCGAGTACTCTGACTGTAAGAGAGCTAGACGGACATTTGGACATAAACACGCTCTCATTACAGTCAGAGACCAGCCTATGTCTTTTTTTGGCAATTCCTGACTACCAAACGGTAGGCAACGAGTCCCGCTCTAATACCACAACAATCCTATGTTTGACGTCAAATACCTTTACATCAATCATTTTCGAGTTAAGTGATACAAAAAAATCCACCTATTAATCACTAATACACATACTACAGAAAGAAACCCGACAACACCCACATTCAGCTACGCTTCATGACACTCCGTCGCAACAATTACAAAGCTTGGCGATCTATTTCGAGACTGGGCGATTCCGCCTTGTGCAGCAGGTACAGGGGTCATCTCATAATAGGAGGCAGTACGTAGCACATACTTTTGCCGTATCCTGTCGATAACACCCCAAATGTATCCTTCAAATTCAAAATGGAATCAATAATGTGTAATTGTTTTGGTTTAATGACGTAATGAAATCCAAATTCATCCAAAACGGCATTAGCCAACTCTTCCATGTCGTAACTTCGCTTGATATGAGACGGCCCCTGTAACTGCTGCACAAGGCGGAATCGCCCAGTGCGCGATCACGTGGTCTACGTCTCGAAATAGATCGCCGAGCTTTGCAATTGTTGCGACGGAGTGTCACGAAGCGTAGCTGAATGTGGGTGCTGTCGGGTTTCTTTCTGTAGTAAGTGTATTAGTGATTAATATGTGGATTTTTTTGTATCACTTAACTCGAAAATGATTGATGTAAAGGTATTTGACGTCAAACATAGGATTGTTGTGGTATTAGAGCGGGACTCGTTGCCTACCGTTTGGTAGTCAGGAATTGCCAAAAAAAGACATAGGTTGGTCTCTGACTGTAACGAGAGCGTGTTTATGTCCAAATGTCCGTCTAGCTCTCTTACAGTCAGAGTACTCGGGCTAAAGATCAACGTGTGCGCACAATCTACCCGAGAAAAATAAAATCCATGTAGGCATGTTAACCATGTATGATAATTAACATGTATGCATCTGCAGTACTGTGTCACTCAAGAAAACGGTCATGTCAGATCGTTCATTTTCATAGTAATATATTTAACAAGACAAAACAAAAAAGTACTAAAATAATTATGGGACAATAGTGTAGCGTTTAGGGCTAAAAGTGAGGTCATGGGCGGTCTATAAATAGCGGGGTCAACAATCCACATCTACTGCGCCGAATCACCGGACATGCAAATCGTTTCCGATACAAGGGGGTGCCTATATGTCTGCAACATTTTAAAATGTTTATTTGCTACAGACATAAACCAATGTGTAGTGTATTTCAGATTATGCACCGCTTCGTCGGCGAGAGACATTTTATTAAGTATTTGATAGTGTTCACATAGAAAATGGTCCTTGAATGCTCAGGTGCGCCGATACACCGGGCAGCACTGTAGGGAAGCAACTCGCCGTGAACGTTGAGAAAAGTAGGCCTGTTGACTTAATTAATGTGCCCTGTGTACTACACTCGAAATACACGATTTGGGACGGTGAAATTGAGAAAAATGGGTACACCGCAGGCACAAAATGGAAGCAAGTACAAGTTTGAATAATAAAAATACGAAAACATAACACTCACCGTCGACAGCCACACCCAGTGTGAAAGCTACCACACCTCAAAAACACAGAATGCACGGGATTCTTGTAACACTATTTTCATTGGCCAAGAAAGCAAATTTCTTAACTATGATTGGCTAGAAAACAAAATACTTCGGTAAAGATCGTATTTCCCCCGGAAACTCCCGACTGGTCACCCGTGAAAAAAAAAAGTCAATTTGGTCTCATGCCACTCTTTTTAATATATATATAAAAATGAAAGAAACGTTGCTGACATTCACTTGTAAATAAGTGTACTATTAATGGTTAGTGTATTTAGTAAAGAAAAATATCCAAAATAACAGCCATACAAAATAATATTTAAAGAAATATGAAACAGATAGATAGCAGAAAAACAGGAACGCTACAGAACAACAATATACAAAAT
>NW_024536733.1:0-8050 GCF_016097555.1 Gigantopelta aegis | reverse complement strand
TACTGACGGACGGATGGACGGAGGGAGGGAGGGAGGGAGTAACGGAGGGAGGGAGGGAGGGAGGGAGGGAGGGAGGGAGGGAGGGAGGGAGGGACAAGTATTTATCTTTTCCGGCGGAACAATTCGAACTGAATGCATGAGGAAAAAATGGCTGTCAAAGGACAAAGTTTATTCAATATCACTTAGCTTCATCTGTCGCAAGGATGTTGATGAAATCTTCCAACTCTCGTAACCATGCCTCCAGCTGTCACCAGCCCGATGATAAGTATCTTCCATCTCTTGATTCCACACGTCAACTAAAAGACAACAATTTTGTAGAAAACATTCCTCAAAAATAATAATATACTCAACAACGAAAGTTTAGCTAATGTTAAAAGAAATGGCATACCATTTATAAATGAACCTATTTTTATGAATTAGTATTCACATCTGAGATGTTTACCATTTACAAACAACATAAACTCATCAACCTTTGCGGCTGGTAGGTACTGGGTTCGGATGCCAGTCGAGGCATGGGATTTTTAATCCAGATACCGACTCCAAACCCTGAATGAGTGCCCCGCAAGGCTCAGTGGGTCGTTGGAAACCACTTGCACCGACCAGCGATCCTTGACTGGTTCAATAAAGGCCATGGTTTGTGCTATCCTGCCTGTGGGAAGCGCAAATAAAAGATCCCTTGCTGCCTGTCGTAAAATAGTAGCCTATGTGGCCACAGCGGGTTTCCTCTGAAAAACAGTGTCAGAATGACCATATGTTTGACGTCCAAGAGCCGATGATAAGATAAAAAAAACAATCAATGTGCTCTAGGTGGCGTTGTAAAATAAAAAAAACTTTTGTTCTTTCTTTTTTTCATCAACCTTTGCCTCAACACAACAGGAGGACCTGGTTTTCTTTTAAGTTTATTCAACCATGGCAAATTTAGACGTCATAACAGATATTTGCTAAACTTTCCTTGTTGAGTATATGTACGTTTGCAGTAAAACACACAATTATAAAACGAACTAACAAGGATGTTGAAAAAACGATTACTTAGACATTTCATTGCATGCAACTTCCTTTGACATCAATCATCTTGCTAATAACAGAGATGTATGTCTTTTAGCTGTGTCTTCAGCTGTTATCAATCCACTGATAGATATCTTTCAATTATAATTCAATTCTTCACCAAAACAATTATAAACCAAACTATCCAAAATCAAGAAGAGAGGTAACTTACCATTAAAATGCTTCACTTGTGACAGCTACACCTTCAACTGTCACCAGCCCGATGATAAATATCTTCCATCTCTTGATTCCAGACGTCAACTAAAAAAAAAAGGTACAAAACATCAGTCAACAATAACAATGAAATTTTCAAGCAAAATTAATCCAGATACCGACTCCAAACCCTGAGTGAGTGCCCCGCAAGGCTCAGTGGGTAGTTGTAAACCACTTGCACTGACCAGCGATCCTTGAATGGTTCAACAACGGGCATGGTTTGTGCTATCCTGCCTGTGGGAAGCGCAAATAAAAGATGCCTTGCTGCCTGTCGTAAAACAGTAGCCTATGTAGCGACAGCGGGTTTCCTCTGAAAAACAGTGTCAGAATGACCATATATTTGACGTCCAAGAGCCGATGATAAGATAACAAAAACAATCAATGTGCTCTAGGTGGCGTTGTAAAATAAAACAAACTTTTGTTCTTTCTTTTTTTTTTCATCAACCTTTGCCTCAACACAACAGGAGGACCTCGTTTTCTTTTAAGTTTATTCAACCATGGCAAATTTAGACGTCATAACAGATATTTGCTAAACTTTCCTTGTTGGGTATATATACGTTTGCGGTAAAACACACAATTATAAAACGAACTAACAAGGATGTTGAAAAAACGATTACTTAGACATTTCATTGCATGCAACTTCCTTTGACATCAATCATCTTGCTAATAACAAAGATGTATGTCTTTTAGCTGTGTCTTCAGCTGTTATCAATCCACTGATAGATATCTTTCAATTATAATTCAATTCTTGACCAAAACAATTATAAACCAAACTATCCAAAATCAAGAAGGGAGGTAACTTACCATTAAAATGCTTCACTTGTGACAGCTACACCTTCAACTGTCACCAGCCCGATGATAAATATCTTCCATCTCTTGATTCCACACGTCAACTAAAAAAAAAGGTAGAAAACATCAGTCAACAATAACAATGAAATTTTCAAGCAAAACACACAATTATAAAACAAACTATCAAACAATAACAATGAAATTTTCAAGCAAAACACACAATTATAAAACAAACTATCAAGAATACTGTAAAACGACGGACGGACTGACGGACGGATGGACTCAGGGAGGGAGGGAGGGAGTAACGGAGGGAGGGAGTGAGTCAGGAAGGGACAAGTATTTATCTTTTCCGGCGGAACAATTTGAACTGAATGCATGAGGAAAAAATGGCTGTCAAAGGACAAACTTTATTCAATATCACTTAGCTTCATCTGTCGCAAGGATGTTGATGAAATCTTCCAACTCTCGTAACCATGCCTTCAGCTGTCACCAGCCCGATGATAAGTATCTTCCATCTCTTGATTCTACACGTCAACTAAAAGACAACAATTTTGTAGAAAACTTTCCTCAACAATAATAATATACTCAACAACGAAAGTTTAGCTAATGTTAAAATAAATGGCATACCATTTATAAATGAACCTATTTTTATGAATTAGTATTCACATCTGAGATGTTTACCATTTACAAACAATATAAACTCATCAACCTTTGCGGCTGGTAGGTACTGGGTTCGGATGCCAGTCGAGGCATGGGATTTTTAATCCAGATACCGACTCCAAACCCTGAATGAGTGCCCCGCAAGGCTCAGTGGGTAGTTGTAAAACACTTGCACCGACCAGCGATCCTTGACTGGTTCAACAAAGGCCATGGTTTGTGCTATCCTGCCTGTGGGAAGCGCAAATAAAAGATGCCTTGCTGCCTGTCGTAAAACAGTAGCCTATGTAGCGACAGCGGGTTTCCTCTGAAAAACAGTGTCAGAATGACCATATATTTGACGTCCAAGAGCCGATGATAAGATAACAAAAACAATCAATGTGCTCTAGGTGGCGTTGTAAAATAAAACAAACTTTTGTTCTTTCTTTTTTTCATCAACCTTTGCCTCAACACAACAGGAGGACCTCGTTTTCTTTTAAGTTTATTCAACCATGGCAAATTTAGACGTCATAACAGATATTTGCTAAACTTTCCTTGTTGGGTATATATACGTTTGCGGTAAAACACACAATTATAAAACGAACTAACAAGGATGTTGAAAAAACGATCACTTAGACATTTCATTGCATGCAACTTCCTTTGACATCAATCATCTTGCTAATAACAAAGATGTATGTCTTTTAGCTGTGTCTTCAGCTGTTATCAATCCACTGATAGATATCTTTCAATTATAATTCAATTCTTGACCAAAACAATTATAAACCAAACTATCCAAAATCAAGAAGGGAGGTAACTTACCATTAAAATGCTTCACTTGTGACAGCTACACCTTCAACTGTCACCAGCCCGATGATAAATATCTTCCATCTCTTGATTCAACACGTCAACTAAAAAAAAAAGGTAGAAAACATCAGTCAACAATAACAATGAAATTTTCAAGGAAAATTAATCCAGATACCGACTCCAAACCCTGAGTGAGTGCCCCGCAAGGCTCAGTGGGTAGTTGTAAACCACTTGCACTGACCAGCGATCCTTGACTGGTTCAACAACGGCCATGGTTTGTGCTATCCTGCCTGTGGGAAGCGCAAATAAAAGATGCCTTGCTGCCTGTCGTAAAATAGTAGCCTATGTGGCCACAGCGGGTTTCCTCTGAAAAACAGTGTCAGAATGACCATATGTTTGACGTCCAAGAGCCGATGATAAGATAAAAAAAACAATCAATGTGCTCTAGGTGGCGTTGTAAAATAAAACAAACTTTTGTTCTTTCTTTTTTTCATCAACCTTTGCCTCAACACAACAGGAGGACCTGGTTTTCTTTTAAGTTTATTCAACCATGGCAAATTTAGACGTCATAACAGATATTTGCTAAACTTTCCTTGTTGAGTATATCTACGTTTGCAGTAAAACACACAATTATAAAACGAACTAACAAGGATGTTGAAAAAACGATTACTTAGACATTTCATTGCATGCAACTTCCTTTGACATCAATCATCTTGCTAATAACAGAGATGTATGTCTTTTAGCTGTGTCTTCAGCTGTTATCAATCCACTGATAGATATCTTTCAATTATAATTCAATTCTTCACCAAAACAATTATAAACCAAACTATCCAAAATCAAGAAGAGAGGTAACTTACCATTAAAATGCTTCACTTGTGACAGCTACACCTTCAACTGTCACCAGCCCGATGATAAATATCTTCCATCTCTTGATTCCAGACGTCAACTAAAAAAAAAAGGTACAAAACATCAGTCAACAATAACAATGAAATTTGCAAGCAAAATTAATCCAGATACCGACTCCAAACCCTGAGTGAGTTCCCCGCAAGGCTCAGTGGGTAGTTGTAAACCACTTGCACCGACCAGCGATCCTTGACTGGTTCAACAACGGCCATGGTTTGTGCTATCCTGCCTGTGGGAAGCGCAAATAAAAGATGCCTTGCTGCCTGTCGTAAAACAGTAGCCTATGTAGCGACAGCGGGTTTCCTCTGAAAAACAGTGTCAGAATGACCATATGTTTGACGTCCAAGAGCCGATGATAAGATAACAAAAACAATCAATGTGCTCTAGGTGGCGTTGTAAAATAAAACAAACTTTTGTTCTTTCTTTTTTTCATCAACCTTTGCTTCAACACAACAGGACGACCTGGTTTTCTTTTAAGTTTATTCAACCATGGCAAATTTAGACGTCATAACAGATATTTGCTAAACTTTCCTTGTTGAGTATATATACGTTTGCAGTAAAACACACAATTATAAAACGAACTAACAAGGATGTTGAAAAAACGATTACTTAGACATTTCATTGCATGCAACTTCATTTGACATCAGTCATCTTGCTAATAACAGAGATGTATGTCTTTTAGCTGTGTCTTCAGCTGTTATCAATCCACTGATAGATATCTTTCAATTATAATTCAATTCTTCACCAAAACAATTATAAACCAAACTATCCAAAATCAAGAAGGGAGGTAACTTACCATTAAAATGCTTCACTTGTGACAGCTACACCTTCAACTGTCACCAACCCGATGATAAATATCTTCCATCTCTTGATTCCAGACGTCAACTAAAAAAAAAAGGTACAAAACATCAGTCAACAATAACTATGAAATTTTCAAGCAAAACACACAATTATAAAACAAACTATCAAACAATAACTAAGAAATTTTCAAGCAAAACACACAATTATAAAACAAACTATCAAACAATAACAATGAAATTTTCAAGCAAAACACACAATTATAAAACAAACTATCAAGAATACTGTAAAACGACGGACGGACTGACGGACGGATGGACGGAGGGAGGGAGGGAGGGAGTAACGGAGGGAGGGAGGGAGGGAGGGAGGGAGGGAGGGAGGGAGGGAGGGAGGGACAAGTATTTATCTTTTCCGGCGGAACAATTCGAACTGAATGCATGAGGAAAAAAAAACGCTGTCAAAGGACAAAGTTTATTCAATATCACTTAGCTTCATCTGTCGCAAGGATGTTGATGAAATCTTCCAACTCTCGTAACCATGCCTCCAGCTGTCACCAGCCCGATGATAAGTATCTTCCATCTCTTGATTCCACACGTCAACTAAAAGACAACAATTTTGTAGAAAACATTCCTCAAAAATAATAATATACTCAACAACGAAAGTTTAGCTAATGTTAAAAGAAATGGCATACCATTTATAAATGAACCTATTTTTATGAATTAGTATTCACATCTGAGATGTTTACCATTTACAAACAACATAAACTCATCAACCTTTGCGGCTGGTAGGTACTGGGTTCGGATGCCAGTCGAGGCATGGGATTTTTAATCCAGATACCGACTCCAAACCCTGAATGAGTGCCCCGCAAGGCTCAGTGGGTCGTTGGAAACCACTTGCACCGACCAGCGATCCTTGACTGGTTCAACAAAGGCCATGGTTTGTGCTATCCTGCCTGTGGGAAGCGCAAATAAAAGATCCCTTGCTGCCTGTCGTAAAATAGTAGCCTATGTGGCCACAGCGGGTTTCCTCTGAAAAACAGTGTCAGAATGACCATATGTTTGACGTCCAAGAGCCGATGATAAGATAAAAAAAACAATCAATGTGCTCTAGGTGGCGTTGTAAAATAAAACAAACTTTTGTTCTTTCTTTTTTTTTTCATCAACCTTTGCCTCAACACAACAGGAGGACCTGGTTTTCTTTTAAGTTTATTCAACCATGGCAAATTTAGACGTCATAACAGATATTTGCTAAACTTTCCTTGTTGAGTATATATACGTTTGCAGTAAAACACACAATTATAAAACGAACTAACAAGGATGTTGAAAAAACGATTACTTAGACATTTCATTGCATGCAACTTCCTTTGACATCAATCATCTTGCTAATAACAGAGATGTATGTCTTTTAGCTGTGTCTTCAGCTGTTATCAATCCACTGATAGATATCTTTCAATTATAATTCAATTCTTCACCAAAACAATTATAAACCAAAACTATCCAAAATCAAGAAGAGAGGTAACTTACCATTAAAATGCTTCACTTGTGACAGCTACACCTTCAACTGTCACCAGCCCGATGATAAATATCTTCCATCTCTTGATTCCAGACGTCAACTAAAAAAAAAAAGGTACAAAACATCAGTCAACAATAACAATGAAATTTTCAAGCAAAATTAATCCAGATACCGACTCCAAACCCTGAGTGAGTGCCCCGCAAGGCTCAGTGGGTAGTTGTAAACCACTTGCACTGACCAGCGATCCTTGAATGGTTCAACAACGGCCATGGTTTGTGCTATCCTGCCTGTGGGAAGCGCAAATAAAAGATGCCTTGCTGCCTGTCGTAAAACAGTAGCCTATGTAGCGACAGCGGGTTTCCTCTGAAAAACAGTGTCAGAATGACCATATGTTTGACGTCCAAGAGCCGATGATAAGATAACAAAAACAATCAATGTGCTCTAGGTGGCGTTGTAAAATAAAACAAACTTTTGTTCTTTCTTTTTTTCATCAACCTTTGCCTCAACACAACAGGAGGACCTCGTTTTCTTTTAAGTTTATTCAACCATGGCAAATTTAGACGTCATAACAGATATTTGCTAAACTTTCCTTGTTGGGTATATATACGTTTGCGGTAAAACACACAATTATAAAACGAACTAACAAGGATGTTGAAAAAACGATTACTTAGACATTTCATTGCATGCAACTTCCTTTGACATCAATCATCTTGCTAATAACAAAGATGTATGTCTTTTAGCTGTGTCTTCAGCTGTTATCAATCCACTGATAGATATCTTTCAATTATAATTCAATTCTTGACCAAAACAATTATAAACCAAACTATCCAAAATCAAGAAGGGAGGTAACTTACCATTAAAATGCTTCACTTGTGACAGCTACACCTTCAACTGTCACCAGCCCGATGATAAATATCTTCCATCTCTTGATTCCACACGTCAACTAAAAAAAAAAGGTAGAAAACATCAGTCAACAATAACAATGAAATTTTCAAGGAAAATTAATCCAGATACCGACTCCAAACCCTGAGTGAGTGCCCCGCAAGGCTCAGTGGGTAGTTGTAAACCACTTGCACTGACCAGCGATCCTTGACTGGTTCAACAAAGGCCATGGTTTGTGCTATCCTGCCTGTGGGAAGCGCAAATAAAAGATGCCTTGCTGCCTGTCGTAAAATAGTAGCCTATGTGGCCACAGCGGGTTTCCTCTGAAAAACAGTGTCAGAATGACCATATGTTTGACGTCCAAGAGCCGATGATAAGATAAAAAAAACAATCAATGTGCTCTAGGTGGCGTTGTAAAATAAAACAAACTTTTGTTCTTTCTTTTTTTCATCAACCTTTGCCTCAACAC
>NW_024536732.1:0-8591 GCF_016097555.1 Gigantopelta aegis | reverse complement strand
TTAAAGAAGACAGATGGCTATTCAGAGACCCAACTCCTTAAACTTATTATTGAAACCATGTACTGACTGACCCCTAGATTATGAAGACCCAATAGGACATCAAAAGAAAATTCAGTATTAAAAAAAATCAATGTCTGAGGAAGGAAAAAAAACATGACTGTCTTAGGAATAAGACTTAATGCCTGCACATCACTGTGGGAAGAAAACCGTATGCTGGTTGGGCATCTTCAAGTTACATGGCGGGAATTTCAAATCCTCGCTATGCGATTTTCAAAATTGGACCATCAAAACCATTGGCAGCCACCAAATTCCCTGTAATTTTAGATACCCTACGTAGTTGGAGGTTTTAAAAAATTTTGATATCTGGAATTATCATGCGCTTTCGCATATTTATTTTTGATCATACTAAAAAAACCTGTTTTAAGTGACATAATTACCCGAACATCATTTTATTGCATTATTTTAATCCAGATCAATACAATATGTTTGGATGTATTCTAAATCTGTAATCCAGCTTCATTTGCTTTAAACATTGGTAATACAGCATTAACAATAAAATTAAACATCAAATTACACCAAGGTAGATAATCAAACTGGAAAAAATTGGTTCCAAATTGATACACTTAAAATACACTTCAGGGGCAAACTAAGTGATATTTTTAAAAAAGATTTGATCTGGAGACCTAAAGATATGTTTTAACAAGCTTATTGTTATGTTAAATAGAACAGAAGGCCAATAGTGACAAAAAATTTAATTATGGCTTTGGTAAAAAAATCTTCAAAGTAAAAAAGTTTCCCCAAAACTACAAATTTGTCAAAATATGACTTAGCACCCTATAAATATGCCAAAAAGGACAAAAAAATCAAGGTCTTTAAAAAGTTAAGCAACAGAAGTACACAATGAAACTTAATATGTTTATAGAAGTTAAAGACATTATCCCAAATTGGCACATGTTTTTTAAATAAAAAATAAATTGTATTAAAATCTAAGTCGACTGCTAGATTATTAAATATTTAAGAGCAGGTATATGGCAAGTCAAACACCATGAAATAAGAACATTCAAATCTGTATAGTATGAATAAGGCCAAACCAATTTCCTCAGTGCTAATTTTGTTCAAAATCCATTCAGAGCTAGTACAGATTATTGTCAAGGTCAAGGTCTTGTAACTTGCAGGGGCCGAGTGACGGCTAATTAATCAAATATGTAGTTTAATTTAATTAAATCACAAAAATCATAATCTTTTTATATGCACTGAATAGTGCTATAGGGTTGGATATACCAATTCAAATCCCATAGGCGACCATGTAACGTTTGGTTTAAAAACACTATAGCAATAATCAACCAAAATGGACCCATAAAATCAGTATACAACCCCTACCTCAAATATTAACGCAGAAAAGGTACCTTTCATGGCTCATTTTCGGTATAACCAGAGTTCTGCAACACCCCTAGTTTCGCACAAAATTTTGTACTTTTTTTTACAGGTACCCCATACAGTTCCAAGACAAGGCTACTTGCACGGGTGGTACTACATCAAATAAAATTGCAACTTTTTAGCCCAGATGAAATAATTTTTTACAACCAACACACTCACTTTATAACCAATCACAGGATGTGGTGTTAATTCTTATCAAAAGTTCGGTACACCTCAACTCGACCCACCCGGAAATTAATTGGTATAGTGCAACCTATATGTAACATACAGTTTCAAAAGGTGGGAAATCATGGTTTTTATGACAACCAGGATTGGGTCTTCTGACATAAAATGCAACCCACTGAAACGTGTTTCTACAGGCAACCTAATTTAATGTACACCTCACAAAAACAGTATTTGTACAGTTTTGTACAAAGCAATATGTCATATTTGAAAAAATAATTTTTTAAAAAATAAACTCCTGAAGATATTTTATTGTCAGATGGGTGTGGTGCTCAGCTATATTGTAGAGACGCATGGCTATTCGAGTACCAACCCTAAACTTATTCCATTGAAACACAGATTGACTGCCCCGATTAGAAGACCTCAATAGGCACATCAAAGAAATATCAGTATTAAAAAAATACAATGTCGAGGAAGGAAAAACCAAAAGCTGCACTGTATGAAGTAATGACTTAATGTTGAAATCACGTTGGAAAAAATCCTGTTGCTGAGGTGGGCTCTTCAAGTTACCATGTGCGGGAATTCAAATCCATCAGCTATGCAGATTTTCAAATTGGACCATCAAAACCTGGCAGCCCCAATATTCCGACATATTTTTTATACCCTATGTAGTTGGAGGTTTTAAAATTTTGTTATATCTGGAATTACATGCAGCTTTCCATATTTATTTTGATTCATTACTAAAAAAACCGTTTTTAAGGACTAATTACCCGAACATTTTTATTGCATTATTTTCTAATCCAGATCAATACAATATGTATATTGGAGTATTCCTACAATCTGAACCAGCAATCATTTAGTATTAAATTGGATAATACAGCATTAACAATAAAAATAATACAATATCAAATATACAAACAAGGTAGATAAGCAAAATGGAACAATTGGTTCACAAATCTGATGCCACTTAAATACACTTCATGGGGAGCGAAACTAAAGTGATTATTTTTAAAAAAGGATGTTTGATTCTGCGAGACTCTAGAGATAGTTTGTTTATTTACTACGTGTTTAATTGTGTTATTGTATAATGAGAAGCAGGAGGCCACAATAGTGACAAAAAATTTTAATTAGGGCGTTTATGGTAATGAAAAATTCTTCAAAGATAAAATACGAAAATAGTTTTTGCCCCACTTAAAATAAAATTTTGTCTAAAATATGAACTAGCACCCATACATATGCCAAAAGGGACAATAAAATTCAAGTAGGTCTTTAAAAAGTTAAGCTAAAACAAGAAAGTTACAACACAATGAAAAAACAGTAAAAATAGTGTTATGAAGAAGTAAACGGGCAAGGATCCCATCTTTGGCCAAATGTTATGTTAATATAAAAAATAAAAATTGGGTGCTTAATTAAATCTAAAAGTTGCAGGGGGGGGACGGCATAGATCTATTTAAACATTTATTAAGAAGCCAGGTGGTATATGGCAAGTAAAACACCATGGAAATAAAGAACATTAGAATCTTGTCTCGTAGGGAATTATAGGCCCAAATAACAAACCTTTCTCGGTGTGCTAATTTTTGGTCCAAAAACTCAGTCAGAAGCGAATGCACAGTAATGCATTGTTTCAAGGTCGACAGTGTCATGTGAACTGAGCACTAATTATGGGGCGAGTGGATGTGAACGGATCAGCTAATTTTAAATAAAAAAATAGTTGATTTAAATGTGAAGTTAAAAATCACAAAAAAAACTCGTGATTTCTATTTTATGAGCAAATGAATATGTGCTATATGTGCCGGAATTATTACCAATGCCAAAATCCCATGGTGACGCAAGTGTAAAAAAGTTTAGCGTTTAAAAACAACTATTGCAATAAAATGATACCAACCAGAATTGGGGGACCCATATAAACTTAATCAAGGACGTACAAAAACCCGTTACCTCAAAGGTATTAAACGTGCAAGAAAAAAAAATGGTACATTTCATGGCATCATTTTCGTATTATACCAGAAACCAGTTGTTTCTGCAACACACCACTAGTTCCCTTTTTCGCACAAGATTTTGAGTATTTTTTTTTACAATGGTACCCCAGTTAAAGTCCAATAGACCAAAAGGGCCCTATTACTTGGACACTGCGTTGGGTACTACCAGTCAAAAGAAAAATTGGGCCTAAAGTTAGATAGCCCAGATGAAACAAACCTAAGTTTTTGTTACACACAAGACACCCAATCCCACATTTATAAAGTAACCAGATCACAAGGGGGACTTGTTGGTGTTAACTTTCTCTAGCAAAAGTTCTAGGAACTACCTCGAACTCAATTCGGGGCACAGCCCGCGAAATTAAGTGGGTCTAGTGCAAGAAAAAACCTATTACGTAGATAAACATACATGTTTCAAAAGGTGGTGAAATCATGTGTTTTTATTTGGGGGGGGGGGACAAACCCCCAGGGATATGGGTGTCCTTTCTGACATTAAAACTAGACAACCTCACGGAAACTGTTCCGTTTCTACAGTGCAACCTAATTTAAATGTACCCACCTCACAAAAACCACATGTATTTTGTACAGTTTTTGTAACAAAATGCAAGATGGGTTCATATTTGAAAAAATTATTTTTTTTTTAAAAATAATACTCCTGAAAGATATATTATGTCAGATTGCTGTGCTGTGCTTGTGCTCAGCTTTATATGTAGAGGAGGGACCAGGGCATGGGCCCTATTTCAGAGTACCTCAAACTCCTGAAAACTGATTCCATTGAAACACACACCATGTACCTGGACTGACCCCTAGGATTATGAACGGACCTTCAATAGGGGGGGGGGGGGCCACATTTTTTTTTTTTTCAAAAAAAGGGGAAAAAAAGTCCGTAAAAAAAAAAAAAAAAATTAAAAAAAAACCCCCCATTATTACAAAAAATGTCTGAGGGAAAGAAAAACGAAAAAAAACCAACATGACTGCATCCTGTATGAAAATAAGGGACTTAATGTCGCATGGCCACAATTCCCATGTGGGAAGAAAAAAATCCTGTATGCTGGAGTGGGTGCATCTTCAAGTTACCATGTGTGCGGGAATTTTTTCAAAAATCCATTCAGCTTATTGTGGCAGATTTTCAAAATTGGACCATCAAAAAACCATTGGCAGCAGCCACACAAATATTCCTGGGCTACTCTATTTTATGTAAGCGTTACCCTCTACTGTAGTTGGAGGTTGGTTTTAAAAATTTGTGTATATCTGGAGATTATCATTGCAAGCTTTCGCATATTTATTTTTTTGATTCATTTACCCTAAAAAAAACCTGTTTTTAGTGATACTAATTACGGGATTGGAAGATTAATTAGACTTTTTTTACGAAAAAAAAAGAAGACAATCTATTTTATTGCAGTATTTTTACTAATCCAGATCAAATACAATTGCCAAATATTGGTATGTTTGGTATCCTACATCCGACAATCTGTAATCCTAGAGCATATCATTTAGCTATTAACATTGGAATAATACAGCATTAAACAATAACAACATAAAATCACATCAAAATTGTACGCACCCCACAAGGTTAGATAATCAAATTCTGGAGAAAAAAAATTGGTTTGTTGGGTAAGGAAAAAATATAGTATACCACTTAAAAAAATACGACTTTCATGGGGAGCAAATAAGCAAACTTTGATTATATTTAAAAAAAATTTTCAAGAGTTGATCTGGAGAACTAAAAAAGATTATGTTTAAAAAACCAGCCTTATTGGGGTGTTATGTATAAATGAGAACAGTACAGAAGGCCAACAATAGTGACAAAAAAATGTTTAATTATGGCATGTTGTGTAACTAAAAACAAATTTTAGTCAAAGATAAAAAATAATGTTGCCCGCTAAAAAATACAAAATTTGTCTAAAAAAAAAAAAATATTTACTTATTTGTCCTAGACCGTACCTTTAAAATATAGCCAAAAAGGGACACTAAAAAATCAAGGGTCTTTAAAAAAAAAGTTTAAAGCTACACAGAAAAGTACCACCACATGGAAAAAACATTTAACTACTGTTTTATAGAAAAGTGACAAAAAAGGACAGGTGGACGTATCCCAATATTGGCCCCATTGGATTTTTTTAAATATAAAAAGAATTGCTATTTAAAATCTTAAGTTCCAGTGGGGACTGGCATAGGATATATTTTAACATATTAAGAGGAGCAAGTTGATATGGCAGGGGGTGTTCAAAAAAAACAATGTAACATTAAGGGGAACCATTCAATCTGTATTTAGTATGAATTCTAGGCCCCCCCCAAAACAAACTCTTTTCCTCAGTGCTTAAATTTTTTTGTTCAAAAATCAATTCCAGGAAAGTAGTAACAGTAAATTATTGTTTTTCAAAGGTCAAGGGGGTCCATTGTGAAAACTTGCATGGCCGAGGGGGCACGGGAGTAAATTAACTCAATAGTGTTAGGGTTTAAAATTTTAATTAAAAATTCACAAAAATCATTAATTCTCTTTTTTTTATTATTGGCATGAATATGTGCTATAGGTTGGACTATACCAATTCAAATCCCATAGGCGACCATGTTAACGTTTGCGTTTAAAAACACTATATGCAATATATCAACCAAACTTGTGACCATAAATATCAGTACTACAACCCTACCTCAAAGTATAACTGCAGAAAATGGTACCTTTCATGGCTCATTTTCGGTATAACCAGATGTTTCTGCAACACCCCTAGTTTCGCACAAAATTTTAGTACTTTTTTTTACAGGTACCCCTACATGTTCCAAGCACAAGGCTACTTGACACGGTGGTACTACATCAAATAAAATTGCAACATTTTTGCCCAGATGAAATAATTTTTTTACAACCAACACATACTTTATAAACAATCACGGACTTGTGGTGTTAACTTCTCTATCAAAAGTTCGGTCACCTCGAACTTGACCCAGCCGGAAATTAATTGGTATAGTGCAACCATACTGATAAATCAGTTTCAAAAGGTGGGAATCAGTGTTTTTATGACAACCGGTCTGGTGTCTTCTGACAAAAAATGACAAAACCTCACTGAAATTTTTTTACAGTGCAACCTAATTTAATGTACACCCAAAACAAATGTATTTTGTCAGTTTTGTACAAATGCAATATGTCTATTTGAAAAAATAATTTTTTAAAAAAATAATATCCTGAAGATATTATTGCAGATGTGTGTGTGGCTCAGCATATAGTGAGGACAGCAGGCTATTCAGAGTACCTCAACTCCTTAAATTATTCCATTGAAAACATGTACTGATACCCCTAGATTATGAAGACCTCAATAGGCACATCAAAGAAATATCAGTATTAAAAAAATACAATGTCTGAGGAAGGAAAAACCAACTGACTGCATCTGTATGAAGTATGACAATGTCTGACATCACTGTTGGAAGAAAAAATCCTGTATGCGGGTGGGATCTTCAAGTTCCTGGCGGGAATTTCAAATCCATCAGCTTGAGATTTTAAATTGGACCATCAAAACCAGGCAGCCACCAATATTCCTGATATATTTTATGTATACCCTACTGTAGTTGGAGGTTTTAAAAAATTTGTTATATTTGGAATTATCATGAGCTTTCGCATATTATTTTTGATTCATTACTAAAAAAAAAACCGTTTTTAAGTGACATAATACCGAAACTATTTATTGCATTTTTTCTAATCCAGATCAATAAATTGTATAGGATTATTCCTACAATTGTTCCCCGATACTTTAGCTTTAAAATGGATAAACAGCATTAAAATAAAAAAAATCATCAAATTCACCAAGGTAGATAATCAAATCTGGAAAAATTGGTTCCAAATTAGTATACATTAAAAACACTTCATGGGAGCAAACTAAGTGATTTTTAAAAAAGAGTTGTCTGGAGCTAAAGAAGTTAACAAGCTTATTATGTAAAATGAGAACAGAAGGCACAAAGTGACAAAAAATTTAATTGGCTTTGGAAAAAAAATTCTTCAAATAAAAAAAAAAAAGTTTCCCCTAAAAAATCAAATTTGTCTAAAATAGCTTAGACCCTATAAATAGCCAAAAGGAAATAAAATCAAGGTCTTTAAAAAGTTAAGCTAACAGAGTACCCAACATGAAACATTAACTATTTTATAGAAGTTAAAGAATTATCCCAATATTGGCACATTTATTTTTATATAAAAAATAAATTGCTAAAAATCAAGTTCAGACGCCTAGTTATTAAATATTTAAGAGCAGTTTATATGGCAAGTCAAAACCTTAAATAAGAACATTAATCTGTATAGTATGAAATTATAGGCCAAAACAATTTTCCCAGTGCTAATTTTGTTCAAACTCCTTCAGAGCTATGTACGTAATTATTTAAGGTCAAGGTCATTGTGAACTTGCATGGCCGAGTGAGGCAATTAATCAAATAGTGTAGTTTAATTTAATTAAATCACAAAAATCTAATCTTTTTTATTATGCACTGAAATGTGTAAGGTGGCTATACCAATTCAAATCCCATAGGCGGACCATGTTAAGTTTGGTTTTTAAAAACACTATTTTGCAAATATCAACCCAAAATTGGACCCTAAATATCAGTATACAACCCCACCTCAAATATTAAACTGCAGAAAAGGTACCTTTCATGGTCTTTCGGATAACAGATGTTCGCAAACCCCTAGTTCGCCAAAAATTTTAGTACTTTTTCAGGTACCCAACTGTTCCAAGCACGGTACTGACACGGGTACACATCAAAAAAAATTGCAACATTTTAGCCCAGATAAACAATTTTTTTACAACCAACACAAACCCATTTATAACCAAAAGGACTTGTGGTGTTAAATTCTCTTCAAAGTTCGGTAACCTGAACTTCGACCCAGGGAAATTTAATTGGTTATAGTGCAACCATACTGAAAAACTGTTTCAAAAGGTGGTGAATCATGTGTTTTTATGAAACCAGGATTGGTGTTTTGACATAAATGACAACCTCACTGAAACGGTTTCTCAGTGAACCAATTTAATGTACACCTCAAAAAAA
>NW_024536731.1:0-6099 GCF_016097555.1 Gigantopelta aegis | reverse complement strand
TTTTCTGCAGTAATACTTTGGGTAGGGGTTGTTAGTACTGATATGTATGGGTCACAATTTGGTGATATATGCAATAGTGTTTTTAAAACGCAAAACGTAACATGGTCGCCTGAGGTGATTTGAATTGGTATAGTCCAAACCATAGCACAATATTCAGTGCTAATAAAAAAGATTATGATTTGGATTAAGTAAATAAACTACACTATTGATTAATTAGCCGTCACCGGCCATGGCAAGTTCACAATGACATTGACCTGACCAATAACTTACTGTAATAGCTCTGAATGGAGTTTGAACAAAAAATTAGCAATGAGGAAAGAAGTAGTTGTGTTTTGGCCTATGTAATTCCTACTATACAGATTTGAATGTTTCGTATTTACATGGTGTTTGACTGCCATATACAATGCTCTAAATATGTTACTATAATCTAGGCAGTCTGAACTTAGATTTTTAATAGCAATTTATTTTATATTAAAAATAACATGTGCCAATATGGGGATAATGTCTTTAACTTCTATAAACATAGTTAAGTTTTCATGTGTGTACTTCTGATAGCTTAACTTTTTAAAGACCTTGATTTTTATTGTCCTTTTGGCATATTTATAGGGTGCTAAGTCATATTTTAGACAAATTTGTAGTTTTTAGGGGAAACAATTTTTTTACTTTGAAGAAATTTTTTAACCAAAGCCATAATTAAATTTTTTGTCACTATTGTGCCTTCTGTTCTCATTTTACATAACAATAAGCTTGTTAAAATATCTTAGGTCTCCAGATCAAATCTTTTTTAAAAATAATCACTTAGTTTGCTCCCATGAAGTGTATTTTAAGTGTATACTAGATTTGGAACCAATTTTCCAGATTTGATTATCTACCTTGGTGTAATTGATGATTTATTTTATTGTTAATGCTGTATTATCCAATGTTAATAGCTAAATGATATGCTGGATTACAGATTGTAGGAATACATCCAATATACATATTGTATTGATCTGGATTAGAAAATAATGCAATAAAATAGATGTTCGGGGTAATTATGTCACTTAAAAACAGGTTTTTTTTAGTAATGAATCAAAAAATAAATATGCGAAAGCTGCATGATAATTCCAGATATTACAAATTTTTAAAACCTCCAACTACAGTAGGGTATACATAAAATATAGTCAGGAATATTTGGTGGCTGCCAATGGTTTTGATGGTCCAATTTGAAAATCTGCATAGCTGATGGATTTGAAATTCCCGCACATGGTAACTTGAAGATGCCCACACTCAGCATACAGGATTTTCTTCCAACAGTGATGTGCAGGACATTAAGTCATTACTTCATACAGATGCAGTCATGTTGGTTTTTCCTTCCTCAGACATTGTATTGTGCCTATTGAGGTCTTCATAATCTAGGGGTCAGTCAAGTACATGTGTTTCAATGGAATAAGTTTAAGGAGTTGAGGTACTCTGAATAGCCATGCTGTCTCTACATATATAGCTGAGCCACACACACACATCTGACAATAAATATCTTCAGGAGTATTATTTTTTTTTAAAAAAATTATTTTTTTCAAATATGACATATTGCATTTGTACAAAACTGTACAAAATACATGTGTTTTGTGAGAGTGTACATTAAATTAGGTTGCACTGTAGAAACAACAGTTTCAGTGAGGTTGTCAGTTTATGTCAGAAGACACCAGATCCTGGTTGTCATAAAAACACATGATTCACCACCTTTTGAAAACATGTATGTTATCAGTATAGGTTGCACTATACCAATTAATTTCCGGCTGGGTCGAAGTTCGAGGTGTACCGAACTTTTGATAGAGAAGTTAACACCACAAGTCCTGTGATTGTTGGTTATAAATGTGAGTGTGTTGGTTGTAAAAAAAAAATTAGTTTCATCTGGGCTAAAAATGTATGCAATTTTATTTGATGTAGTACCACCGTGTCAAGTAGCCTTGTGCTTGGAACATGTATGGGGTACCTGTAAAAAAAAAGTACTAAAAAATTTTGTGCGAAACTAGGGGTGTTGCAGAAAACATCTGGTTATACCGAAAATGAGCCATGAAAGGTACCATTTTCTGCAGTTAATACTTTGAGGTAGGGGTTGTAGTACTGATATTTATGGGTCACAGTTTGGTTGATATATTGCATATAGTGTTTTTAAACACAAACGTTAACATGGTCGCCTATGGGATTTGAATTGGTATAGTCCAACCTATAGCACATATTCAGTGCATAATAAAAAAGATTATGATTTTTGTGTGATTTAATTAAATTAAAACTACACTATTTGATTAATTAGCCGTCACTCGGCCATGCAAGTTCACAATGACCTTGACCTTGACAATAATTACTACTGTACATAGCTCTGAATGGAGTTTGAAAAAAAAATTAGCACTGAGGAAAAGTTGGGTTTTGGCCTATAATTCATACTATACAGATTTGAATGTTCTTATTTACATGGTGTTTGACTTGCCATATACAACTGCTCTTAAATATGTTAATATATCTAGGCAGTCTGAACTTAGATTTTAATAGCAATTTATTTTTATATTAAAAATAACATGTGCCAATATTGGGATAATGTCTTTAACTTCTATAAACATAGTTAATGTTTCATGTGTGTACTTCTGATAGCTTAACTTTTTAAAGACCTTGATTTTTATTGTCCTTTTGGCATATTTATATAGGGTGCTAAGTCATATTTTAGACAAATTTGTAGTTTTTTTAGGGGAAAACATTTTTTTACTTTGAAGAATTTTTTTACCAAAGCCATATAAAAAAAAAATTTTTGTCACTATTGTGCCTTTTCTGTTCTCATTTATACATAACAATAAGCTTGTTAAAACATATCTTTAGGTCTCCAGATCAAAATCTTTTTTTAAAAATAATCACTTAGTTTGCTCCCATGAAGTGTTTTTTTTAAGTGTATACTAGATTTGGAACCAATTTTTCCAGATTTGATTATCTACCTTGGTGTAATTTGATGATTTATTTTATTGTTAATGCTGTATTATCCAATGTTAATAGCTAAATGATATGCTGGATTACAGATTGTAGGAATACATCCCAATATACATATTGTATTGATCTGGATTAGAAAATAAATGCAATAAAATAGATGTTCGGGTAATTATGTCACTTAAAAACAGGTTTTTTTAGTAGAATGAATCAAAAATAAATATGCGAAAGCTGCATGATAATTCCAGATATTACAAAATTTTAAAACCCTCCAACTACAGTAGGGTATACATAAAATATAGTCAGGAATATTGGTGGCTGCCAATGGTTTTGATGGTCCAACAATTTGAAAATCTGCATAGCTGATGGATTTGAAAATTCCCGCACATGGTAACTTGAAGATGCCCACACTCAGCATACAGGATTTTCTTCCAACAGTGATGTGCAGGACATTAAGTCATTACTTCATACAGATGCAGTCATGTTGGTTTTTCCTTCCTCAGACATTGTATTTTTTTAATACTGATATTTCTTTGATGTGCCTATTGAGGTCTTCATAATCTAGGGGTCAGTCAAGTAACATGTGTTTCAATGGAATAAGTTTAAGGAGTTGAGGTACTCTGAATAGCCATGCTGTCTCTACATATATAGCTGAGCCACACACACACACATCTGACAATAAATATCTTCAGGAGTATTATTTTTTTAAAAAAATTATTTTTTTCAAATATGACATATTGCATTTGTACAAAACTGTACAAAATACATGTGTTTTTGAGGTGTACATTAAATTAGGTTGCAAGTAGAAAAAGTTTACAGATATTCAAGGTTGTCAATGTAGAATTTTAAAACAACAGTTTCAGTGAGGTTGTCAGTTATGTCACAAGAAGACACCAGATCCTGGTTGTCCCTATGTTGGTTGAAAAAACCATGTAAAAGTTTCCAACAGTGATGTTCACCACCTTTGTCATAAAACACACATGATATGTTTTGGAAACAACATGTAGTTATCAGTTTAGGTTGCACTATACCAATTAATTTCCGGCTGGGTCGAAGTTCGAGGGTGTACCCGAACTTTTGATAGAGAAGAGAAGTTTAACACCACAAGTCCTGTGATTGGTTAATAAATGTGAGTGTGTTTGGTTGTAAAAAAAAATTAGTTTCATCTGGGCTAAAAATGTATGCAATTTTATTTGATTGATAGTACCCACCGTGTCAAGTAGCCTTGTGCTTGGAACATGTATGGGGGTACCTGTAAAAAAAAGTACTAAAATTTTGTGCGAAACTAGGGGTGTTGCAGAAACATCTGGTTATACCGAAAATGAGCCCATGAAAGGTACCATTTTCTGCAGTTAATACTTTGAGGTAGGGGTTGTAGTACTGATATTTATGGGTCACAGTTTGGTTGATATATTGCATAGTGTGTTTTAAACCACAAAACGTTAAACATGGTCGCCTATGGGATTTGAATTGGTATAGTCCAACCTATAGCACATATTCAGTGCATAATAAAAAAGATTATGATTTTTGTGATTTAATTAAATTAAACTACACTATTTGATTAATTAGCCGTCACTCGGCCATGCAAGTTCACAATGACCTTGACCTTGACAATAATTACTGTACATAGCTCTGAATGGAGTTTGAACAAAAATTAGCACTGAGGAAAAGTTGGTTTTGGCCTATAATTCATACTATACAGATTTGAATGTTCTTATTTACATGGTGTTTGACTTGCCATATACAACTGCTCTTAAATATGTTAATATATCTAGGCAGTCTGAACTTAGATTTTAATAGCAATTTATTTTTATATTAAAAATAACATGTGCCAATATTGGGATAATGTCTTTAACTTCTATAAACATAGTTAATGTTTCATGTGTGTACTTCTGATAGCTTAACTTTTTAAAGACCTTGATTTTTATTGTCCTTTTGGCATATTTATAGGGTGCTAAGTCATATTTTAGACAAATTTGTAGTTTTAGGGGAAACATTTTTTTACTTTGAAGAATTTTTTTACCAAAGCCATAATTAAAAATTTTGTCACTATTGTGCCTTCTGTTCTCATTTATACATAACAATAAGCTTGTTAAACATATCTTTAGGTCTCCAGATCAAATCTTTTTTTTAAATAATCACTTAGTTTGCTCCCATGAAGTGTATTTTAAGTGTATACTAGATTTGGAACCAATTTTTCCAGATTTGATTATCTACCTTGGTGTAATTTGATGATTTATTTTATTGTTAATGCTGTATTATCCAATGTTAATAGCTAAATGATATGCTGGATTACAGATTGTAGGAATACATCCAATATACATATTGTATTGATCTGGATTAGAAAATAATGCAATAAAATAGATGTGTCGGGTAATTATGTCACTTAAAAAACAGGTTTTTTTAGTAATGAATCAAAAATAAATATGCGAAAGCTGCATGATAATTCCAGATATTACAAATTTTTAAAACCTCCAACTACAGTAGGGTATACATAAAATATAGTCAGGAATATTGGTGGCTGCCAATGGTTTTGATGGTCCAATTTGAAAATCTGCATAGCTGATGGATTTTGAAATTCCCGCACATGGTAACTTGAAGATGCCCACACTCAGCATACAGGATTTTCTTCCAACAGTGATGTGCAGGACATTAAGTCATTACTTCATACAGATGCAGTCATGTTGGTTTTCCTTCCTCAGGACATTGTATTTTTTTAATACTGATATTTCTTTGATGTGCCTATTGAGGGTCTTCATAATCTAGGGGTCAGTCAAGTACATGTGTTTCAATGGAATAAGTTTAAGGAGTTGAGGTACTCTGAATAGCCATGCTGTCTCTACATATATAGCTGAGCACACACACACACATCTGACAATAAATATCTTCAGGAGTATTATTTTTTAAAAAAATTATTTTTTCAAATATGACATATTGCATTTGTACAAAACTGTACAAAATACATGTGTTTTGTGAGGTGTACATTAAATTAGGGTTGCACTGTAGAAACAACAGTTTCAGTGAGGTTGTCAGTTTATGTCAGAAGGACACCAGATCCTGGTTGTCATAAAAAACACATGATTCACCACCTTTTGAAACATGTATGTTATCAGTATAGGTTTGCCACTATACCAATTAAATTTCCGG
>NW_024536730.1:0-8270 GCF_016097555.1 Gigantopelta aegis | reverse complement strand
ATAAAGAAAATATCTCAAGAAATTTTGGAGTCTTTAACAAGGATTTAGGGCATGTTAATATCATACGTTAATGGAGGGTAGGCAAGTTGTAAATGTGATAGAGCAATTCAATAAGATAAGTCAAATTAAAATACATATAATGTACACGTAACTAAATGTAAATAAGTAATAATACATGTACTTACAAGGAGTACGTTCCAGCAAAAGACACTCAAAGGCTACATGTGCTCCTTATCGACTTGTGAGGACATTCAAAAGATTGATACAAAATGTGCCACCACAGAAATTCTTGAAGTGTTTGAAGATATTCATTAAAAGTAATTCAACTTGATGATAACAAAGCATTACTATGTGTATGAACAGTGCCTTTTGTTACCAAGGAGCAATGCAAAGAAAAGGATCTTTAGTTCCTACAATTCTCTTTGACATCAAAATGCAATGCCATATTGTATTCTATATACATTGGTTTTAGCCAGAACAGCTACAGCAACATCTTCTATTGAATTAAAGTGTGAGTTTGCAGAATTCAAGAGTATGAGCAGGTAGATACCTGATTGTGCGTGCAATCTATATGTACATTACTTGAACATGAACAAAAGTGTTCCATAAGACTTAGGACTTTCTCATCATGACTGAGTTAAAAACTTTGCGACTTTCTTCAAATGGCTTTCTGTTGGATGTAAGTACTGTAATACAATGATATTTTAGATACTTCAACGAGCAAGTCAAATCTATTCCTCCAGGGATATATACCAGTAGTCCATACAATACTATACAATTACGAACGTTTTCCTTTTGTACAGCAGGGTTAGTGACATTAATTGTACCAGGTTTTCTTCTTGGATGGAAGCAGTAAGTGCTAGGCAAGGCTAAAAAGAAATGGACATGAAGACAATCGTGTTGAAAAGAAACTTCATTGGGATCAGGACACCACAGGGACACCATCCTAACCCATTCTCTATTCTGATACAAGTTGGAGGTTTAGCAGCTGATGAGTGCCAGGGAAAAAATAGGAGCTCTATCTGATGGCAGAGGTATTGATGACTGATATGTTAGTATGAAGACCATGAAAAGTATACTGATTTAATCACGAGGCAGTATTTTAAACTTCTACAAAAACCAACTAACATATCCAGTATGGTGATCAGGAAAGGCTTACTTCAGAGATGATAGAGGGTAAATACAGTATCACTAAGCATATCACGATAAGCATGATGAATTACTGCATGGAAGCAAAAAGAACACCATTGATTTTTGAAAGTAAGAGCCAGCTTTGTCAATACTACCTCAACTTTGACTCCACATCATTTCTGGGAATAAAATGAGACCCTTGTTCCACTTAATAGTGGTCGGGAATATCAAGTAACACATGACATTCCCATATGGCAAGGAGAGGATTGTTACGCTCTTTTAATAAAGCACACAGCTATTCCAAAATAATGGCTACTCTTGAAGATCATCCAGTGCAACGAAGGCATATTGAACGTTGCAAGATAACTCATTTTCGTCGAGTTATTGAGTACAGTTTACAGCCTCCTTGACAATATAACAATAAACTCTTTGACTCCTTCTACTCCAGGACGATGACATTCATTGGTAAAACTCACAGAATTCCCTGTAAATAGGCTCGCTTTCTTAGCAATTGCAGAGACCAATTTAAGATATTCGATCCTAAGCTAGTAGTAGCTATCTAGTCGACTTCCTATGACAATAGTTGCATGGTGATCGTTTTGAAACTCTATTCCCATTGCTGAAACCCGTTTTCAATGAAGTTAAACAGCTAGATATACTCCTTTTTGATTGTTTTTCAGTGGTGTTAATAAGATTAAAAAGAATCAAAAACACAGTGGCGTGTGCCTCAACATGAGACTTTCGAGGACAGCAGCCATGACACCGCTACAATATTTCTTACAACAGCAAGGGTCATCAGAGAAGACATTCCCTATTTCATGGCTTGCGTAAAGGTTGTGTGCATTAATACCAGCTAGTAGTCGGCTATATCTGTTGAGCATATTCAGTTGTATCAAATTTGGGATTTAGCTGTGTTTTTTAGCCGTTCATGATGGACAGCAGTAAGAGAACTTTTACCTTGAAGCAGTGTTTGCCACATTATAAAGACTTTCCTATAGGGTCCACAGGAAAAATCGAGCTTGACATTTCCGAAATGGATGGAAACATTTCAAAAATCTTGAAACGATTCTTGTGATATGAGGAGGACAAAAAACCAAAATTCCATCGTGCTTGGTCATTGTTATTTTTTGACATTACAGGATCCACTCGCCAGACTGATATGAGAAATATGATAGTATCAACTGACCATTGGGCACAAGCTTCATGAAGCGGGGTGTTTCCACTCTATGAGAGAAAAGAATAACATTAAAATTCTACAGCATTGTTGACTGTTATGTTTAAAATGACGTTATCAAAAACATTGATAACAAACTACAAACATTGATTTTAAAATTTTTAAAAGGAATAGTCAAATTGCATGAATAAGCAGATTTTGGTACATAAACTTATTACAATATTCAATTAGTCATTTACTAGTAAAAAAACAAGTGTTAATGAACTATCTTATATGTAGGTTAAACAATACTTGGAGGTTTTATAGTATCAGGACATAATCTGAGTCATTTCCATTCTGTTGGAATGTGCATATGGCTAACCAATAACCCAAATTTATCCAGTGTGATTACAATTTAAACACAAGTGTGCTGATGACTAAGGAGGAATTTTAAAAGTTCTCTCTTGATGTAATGACACACCTGAGGGTATCTATCAATAAAATAAATATCCTCCATGTTTATCAGTATCTGTGTTCTATACTCAATCAGTAGTCAATATACCACTTTGAGGTCAATTTTTGTTTATCTTCATAAGAGACGCTATTTATTTAGACTTCATTATCTTAGAAGAAAGAATATGAGAATGACTGTACAGTTATCAACAAGATATCTATAACTAAGATGTAAGAATAATAAATTCATAAAAAAATATCTTTGAATTTTAGACCACCTGACTAAATTGAAACCCAGCAGATTTCAGCACTTAAAAAAGAAAAAAAAAACGTTGTTTAGTAGTGTGTGTTTTTATCTTTATCAATCCTGTCATTGTAAATTGTTGATTCTATAATAATACAAGGCTGGAGTGAGTTCAATATATTGATGTTAAGGACAATAAAAAAAATGAATAATATGGCAACTCGCCAAGCAGTATCCGCTGAAATATTCACATTCAGGAAGAGTGGATTTGCCAATTTGAATGCTTTCAAAAAGAGGATAAATTACAAGGAAACTCAATTGAATGCCCTCGTTATACTCAATGGGGAGACCAAGAAGATGATATCCTGTGATTGTTTAGCTTATCGGATGCAAATCAGAATACTATATTGTCAAATAAAATTTTGAGAACCATTTTGTTAAAAGAAGAAATAAAAGGGCCAAAATTTAAATACAGAAAAAAGGAATAAGGTGAACTGGTTGGGGCTGACTTTTATTAGGGCATATATAACTTCTTTAAACAGAGAGATCAATCAATCACATAAGATAACAAGACACAATTTATTACATTGATAATTACAATCTTTATGCAAGCTAAATTAGAATAATATTCATATGTATTACATAAATATTTCATAAAGCAGTCACTACATTTCTCTCTCCCCTAGTGAGATAGATAATGGTGTATTGGTCTGGTGGTCTTCTTTGTCTTACGGATCTTCTTTAGTATATAGTGTTCTGACTGTAGAAATCAGTGTTTGTCTCATTAATGACGTTTCAGCATTTCTACCATCCTGGTGGTTGTCTGTCATTGGAAGGGCTCTTTACTTTTTGTCCATCACTCATGTTTTTTTTGAGGTTGTTTCATTTGAGCGGATTGAAATACTGTTTCATGTTAGTAATCATCTTTGTCCTTGAACACTATATTTCACTAGCAGTGTGGATTAGAGCATTGTGGTCTAAGATGATTTAAATGACATTTTCGCATTCGCCCATGTTAACTCTTATAATATACATAGTGAAGATAATGTCATGTAACTTCCCTGAAATCCACTTTTCATTTCAACAAATCGGTTAATCCAAATGGAATAATCCAAATGTAGTCTCCTTCCTTTGTGATTCTCAAGACTTTTTATGGAGATCAAGATCTTTTTACTTAACCTGATTATTGACTACTTGTTTTTTTAAATTTGGTCAGACTAAATCTAAACTGCTACGGATTTTTACCATACATAATTTAGTGGGGATCGTTCTCCTGTGACAGGATGTGGGTACATTTGTAATTTATATGTGTAACAAGAACGTACAAATCAGCACATAGGTAGAGTTGACATGTTTTCTCAAAATTTTCTGAGTGTTCTACCTGCTTTTTCAGCTATTCCATTAGAACTGGGAGCATAGGAATGCAGTTGTTACATGCATGATTAAAATAAGTATTATAAAAATGATACAGAGACACACCCACAGTAACGCCAATTATTATTTCTTCTATTGCTATGTTTCTTTAAGAGAGCACTAGGTTGACTGCGATGGGGAGGCAGGTAATTGAAGAGTATTTAGCGGTTTGTGGTATATGTATTATCAGGATCTGGGAGCGGCTATCAGTTGGTATGGAAGATGCCTGTAGTATGTTATGAAAAAAGTCAATGAATGTATTTTTCATAACTAATATGATAATAACCTCAAATATCATGTTATAGAAATTTATTTATTTTCGTATGATTCAATACTTTCAATATAAAGAATACAATTTTCCAAAATAGGGACAGGATAGTCATGCCAAGTGACATGTGATTGACGTCGCGATGTGATGACTAATTGACCAAACTAGCAAGTGTGAATATATTGATCATTAGCAATGGTGAATTTTTTAAATCCTCTACTTGTGAAACTGCTACCATTGTCAAATACAATAGTATGGGGTACTCCATGTCTTGCAAATAATCTACATAAAACTTTAATGAATTCACCTGTTGACATACTTGTGACCAACTCTACCTCTAACCATTTGAAAATCGCATCAACAAACAAAACGTAAAGTTCCTCCCATTAAACAGTCCAGAAACATGATCAATGTGTATCTGAATCCAAGGAGCCGTGGGAAATTTCATGGAATAATAGGTGCAGATTATAACATGGACCTTATCATCTGACAGGATGGACAAAACTTAACCAGACTTCTAATCAGAGTCCATTTTAGGCCACCCAAAAGTACTGTCTAGTAAGGGTTTTGTTCTCGAAAATCCCATGTGACACCACTCGAGAGCCACATAAAAGGCAGTTTTGTAAGGTTGTTAAATATTCCTTGTGATTAAAGTATGATGATAAATTAGTTTGCTTATTTAATTCACATGGCCACCCATGGTCTACATAAGAATAAACTTTAGCCAAGTTGGGATCTATGTTACGTCCAATATCTAATCTTTGAAAGCAGTAAGGGTGACCAATAAACAACATTAAATAGCAGAACATAAATCCCTAGAACAGGTGTACTTCCAGGTGAAGATGACACCAACAGTCTACTAGGAAGCATTAAAACTCCAATAAGATCTAGTCATAGTCTGTAGTGAATTGAGTAATCATATGCACATGTAGTAGTATTGCCATTTCTGAATGCGGATATGGAATTTCACCATATTGAAAATCACCAATGATCTATCATGACAGTACTGTCTGTGTAGTATCTCATCAATGAGTTAATAAATGAGAATTGTAGTTTATACCTCACCACCATACAGAGTTATAGTTGGATGTCATTATCCAATGATTACCACAAGTATGTATCATCCAAAACTTTGTAAACTGGATCTTCTTTAGATGCTCTCTTTTAGTAAATTGTAGCACTTTAACAAAGTTGAAATGATACTTCAAGAGACTTTGGACATAGCTGATGGGTGCAATTGCTCAAATGGCTTACTCAAATAATTATAATTTATAACTTATTGCCATGCTTCTAAGTAGAAAATGTATTGTGCTTTACTAAACGTGCATCAGACTAATGATTGATCATATGACATCTATTTTGATTTTTCTTAGAAGGCAGAGGATTGATTGTCTTTAGAGATTATCAACACTATCTACAGAAAAATTTTGGACACCTCTATAACTTTCATAAGGATCAGAGTAACAGAATGTATACAAGTTTCTACAAGTCCTTTGAAGTGGATCTAATGAAGAGTGTCTGTCTCCATTTACTCAACAAATAATCGACCAAACTCAGTGAAAAAATACCAGACACACCAAAAACAGTCCGGGAAGATAAGCAATGACTAGACTATCATAACTGTACAGTGGATGGATTGTTAGAGCTTTTTTTCACTGTCAACAACAGCATCTTAAAAATTTTTATAGGAGACATTGTATTCTCAAATTGTAGCCTCAGCCATAAGGAATTGTTAGCATAGTTAGATGCATCCATTAATAAGAATAAACCCCAAGCACCGTGTATCATATTATAAAATGTCAATGTTCTAAATTTCTTAAATTGTTAATATAAAGAAATGGATCAAAACAATTGCATGTAAAATTTCAAATTGTATAAAAATTGTGAATGTTTCCCATTAAATTGGTAATCTTTATTCCAAATAAACAATAATTATAAAGACAAAAGATGCTTATATTCGGAGCAAGAAAAATGAATTTTAAGGCGATATGTGGGTAAAAAACAGTGTTAAAAAGTGGCCAATCTATATTTCTGCATTTGAAAACTGCTCTCATTCAAGAGATTTTATATATTCCACTATAAAGGTTAGAGCCTTGTTGTAAGATTTTGGATTTATAGAATTTTAAATTGTAGATTTCCAAATAATATATCTGTTAATATTTACTCTAGTTTGTTTATTATTATCAGTCACTTCCTGTTTGACCATCATTTATACTAATTATCACTTATAATAATTTTGATCTCGTATAAATTGGAAACGCACATTTTTGAAAGAGAGTTTTTTGTTGAATGTCAAAAATTTGTATCTCGTTCAATTCGGGAGAGAACTCAAACATATTTTGGTCCACGAACCGCGATCACTAGCAAGAACATCGATAGTTGATGGTCTCTCTCAAAACTCAGTTATATCCGTCGTATTGATCTTTCGTACCGGACCACATGCTCTATTAGCACCTCCATTGATTATCATGTTCACATCGTTGATGAAAATTAATGGCTCAAGATCCAACTACACTTAGGAAGAGACGAGGTTTTTTTGTTCGTGCGTCGATATAACTTGACTTTTCACTCGTCTGAAGGATTTGGAGAGAAAGGATGATCAGCCCAATATTCTTGATCTATCGCCACGACAGATGTCGCCAGAAGCGGGATGGAGAGTCTCGAATGTACGACTTCAAGCTTAAGAACTATGCAATCATCGCCTCTCAGCCGAACGACACGGAAAGGGTATGCTCAAAGAGGCAAGGACATCTAAGATGAGAAATGATGAAGAGATGGCCACAAGTGTCCATCGTATTAAGCGGGTAATTGAAGTCTGTGACTTCATCCTCCGAATTTGAGTACTCGTAAGATAGCCTCTCGACGGTAAGTTCGCCTGATAAGACATTTATTTTGTAAACGAACAAGAATTGGTTCCTTGGTCTGGGAGGACTGCATGATGTTTGTCTCTTCATCCAATATGAAGAGCAACTTTGATCTACGGTTGAATGGGAGAATCTGTAGTGTTCTTCGTCCCTTGGGGTAGAGGAATCAGATCAGCTCTTATACTCACAAAAAACTGATAAGAGCTGTTGAGGTGCGTAAAATCAGAGGGCTATTCGCTGTTCAAACCCTTGATAATCACCCCCTGATAGCAAGGGAGTTAAGCTCCCAAATGGATGTCAAATTTGATGGGAAATCTAAATGAAGGACCTTTTGGAGAATTCTTATTTCAATTTTAAAGCCGATTGGTTTGTTGATGAGAGAAAAGGTGATCTCAACATTCGTTAAGGAGGTACAGCAAAGGGTGATTGAAGTCTGCCGATTGGTGATTGTACGAAGCCATTGAAAGCCTGAAAGGAGTTTGATCCCCCGGCTTTCACCCGAACAGTTGTATGTCTTTAGGCACTTCTTAGAGATGGAATGGAAAAAGAACTCCGACATGTTTTAACAACATTCCAACTTCAAGGAAGGAGTAGGCCATTGGTCCTTATCCCCTGTGTTGAGCTCAAAATAGATCAATACCAGTTTGAGGGCAAAATACAGTAAGACCGACGATGTGCCCATACCCAGAGGCCCGGTTATTAATACGTGCCGGCTTTGAAGCTTCAGTCTAGCCATAAGAGAGC